>NC_142531.1:2435000-2607500 GCF_964205215.1 Stylophora pistillata
TATCACTGGTGATATGTGTACCCCCTCCAAGATGGCGGCCAGTGATATGTGTATCCCCCACCCCCCTCCCCTCCAAAAAATAAATAATTACGGCTAACTTGTGTTAATGGACGCAAATCGTTCACTAAACCATCTTCCACAATCAGAACTGTAAAGACACGACTCGCGAGTCCGACAGTTCTTATGGGCCAGTAGCAAACATCAAACAATCTATTGGAAATAGAAAGGAATCGAAATTGTCATGTAAACAAAACTATATCTTGGGGATACACATATCACTGGTGACTGCAATCGTATCGGCTTTGTCGCCTGTCTAGCACTGAAATTACTTGCTACTAGCTCCTTTACTGGCTACTATGTAAGTGCATGAAATATTTCACCGACTGACAGCAAGTTTTATTGATTCCCAATCATATGTGTCACTGACAAATTTAAAAAGTACACAGACGACATCGCACTAGCCAGGGGATACGTATATCACTGAGATCTCTCGTTCAGCGATATGTGTATCCTCAACATATCTCGGGGTTACGCATATCACGGAAATCGTAGTAACTGATATGTGTATCCCTTGGTAAAGCAAGCGCTGTTGTCTTTCTAGCAAATTACTAGCTAAACTTATATATGGCTAGTAAGTGTATTATTGATTCCAAATTGACAGACGACAGCGAGTTAGTCAGGGGATACACATATCACTGCGATCGCCGTTCCGTGATATGTGTATCCCCATTATATCTTGTGGATACACTTTGGATACACATATCACGGCAATCGTAGTCAGTACGTGTATCCCCTTACTAAAGCAAGCGCTTTTATCTGTCCAGCAAAATACTAGCTAAGTATGGCTTGTAATTGTATTATGGAGTCAAAATTACTAGAAGTGTGATCTAACATCACTGCGATCGCTTTTCTGTGATACGTGTATCCCCTGATGTTTATTGATATATATCACTGGACGGTGATTGTAGTGATATGTGTATCCTGGCCTCTCTAGCCCAGTGCAATTTCTAATCAAGAAAATATCTCAAAATCGCACTCATAGGCACAGTGGGAAGCAAACGTTTTGTGATATGTTGGGATACACATATCAGTGAACGTTGATCGCAGTAAAATTGGTATCCCTGGCCTGTAAGCGCTTTTGTTTGACTAGACACTTTACCAAAAACAATTTCTAATCAATATTTCAATTCCGCACCCATGGGCGCATATTTATAGAACCAGGAACCCTTTCTTAAATACAACAAATTATTCCAATAGCCGTAGATGCTACGTTGATTCAACTGTTTTCACGCAACGCTTCTACCCACCGGAAATTCCTCTCTTAAATAATGCCCAAATTAGGAAGTTGGACCTTGTATACTTATGACCTTTCTTTCGCGGGAAATTCGCATCTTACGAGAATTATTAAGATGGATGCCACAAAATATTCAAATCTGGTTCATTATTTGAGAGATAAAGAGTATCCAGAGGGCGCAAGCAAGCGTGAAAAAGGAGTGTTACGGAGACTTTCGAAACAGTTCACGTTTGATGTACAATCAGGCTCGCTTTTCTACGTCGACCGTGGTAACGATGGATTAACCTTTAACCACATGGTCATTCAAGAGGAGGAAAAGGCAAGAGTTTTCGATGAGTGTCACTCTTCACCTTTTGCGGGCCACGCCGGGCGGGACAACACCATACAAAAAATTAAGGAGCGCTACAACTGGCCCTCTTACTAAAAGGATACTGTTGAATTGGTAAGTTTAATAAAATGTATAGACGTAGAGGCATTGGTGTTGCGTAACATTTGATACCATCACGGTCTGTCACAATTCATGCATCTTCACACTAGCGTTTCAGTGGCAATTACTATTTTGGATTTTTTAAAGTTGGCATTTACTCAAATCAGTCTGTCAACTTTATTGGTCTTACTACGTAGATATTTGCAATGTACAGTTGATAAGAATAAATAAAACTAATAAGATCGGCGAACGAGAGAAGTAACCCATGCAAAGTGCAACCCTGAAATGTAATTATAAATCTAAAAGGAACTATAAAATTTAAATAAAAATAATAAGATCGGCGAACGGGAGAAGTAACCCATGCAAAGTGCAACCCTGAAATGTAATTATAAATCTAAAAGGAACTATAAAATTTAAATAAAAATAATAAGATCGGCGAAAGGGAGAAGTAACCCATGCAAAGTGCAACCCTGAAATGTAATTATAAATCTAAAAGGAACTATAAAATTTAATGTATCGCGATAGATCAACTCAATAACTAATTAGATCAATAAAATTAAGAACGATGGCACCTCAGAGGTACTCGAGGTGACTCGTAAAAAAATTTTAAACGAACTTAAAACGAGACAACTTGTCATAAGAAGCTAGATTGCAGATAAAATTCCAAGGTTTTACATTTCTATTTAAAAAAAAAGAGGCCTGAAAAGTCGCGGTTTTGCAAAAAGCGGGCTCAAGTAAAGAGCATCATTCTTTCAGCGAGATCAGCCATGTGAAATAATCAGTCAAATTTGTGAATTCGGTAGTTCCCACTACTTGTGAGACACAGCCATATAATAAAAGGCATTACAACAATAATGGTAAAATATTTATAAAACAATGACTTTTCTTTACTTCCAATAGATGTTGTAATAAAAGAATCTGAGGCTTCTCTATGTTCTCTCAATGCTTCTCTAAGTGTGGCCTTCTCTTACACAAACAGATTCGAAATTGTGACCGGTGTCAACGTAATACCAGTGAAAGCAAAAGTTACGACGTGCTGCATCCCGTGAAGGTGGTTTCTAAAGTTTGGTAGCTAGTCGGTATTGATTTAATAGATGCCGGCAAGGTTTCTGCCCAAGGAAACCGCTATCTTCTGACAATGACGGATTACTTTAGCAAGTATGTAGAGGCAATTCCTCTGCCAGACAAGAGTGCCGTAAGCGTAGCAAAGGGCCTTTACAAAGCATATTGTCGCCATGGAGCCCCTGCTCACATCATTTCAGACCAGGGTAGAGAATTCGTTAACCAGGTAGGTCAGCGTTGCATACAACGGAAACCTTTGACAGACATCTGTGTAGCGGCTTGCATGACGTTGCTGCCTTGTCTCTGTTGCTGGTGTGCGAGCGCTTCATGACAACATTTGGTGTCCACCAGAGGATCGCGTCAGCATATCATCCGGAGTCTAATTGCCAAGATGAGAGATCAAACCAGTCAATAAAGAAGTGAGCGTTGCAATCATTTTCTGTCTAAAAATAACTCTTAACTCCTGTCAGTGACATGAAAGAGGGCATGACCTGCTACCTAAAATATCATTCAGCTAAGCTAGTGCTTTCAAAGTTTATTTCCATTCGGTAATGTGATTGGGATTCCAGTGTTAAAACTACGGACTGAAGCGAATGCAAAGATGTCAAATATTATATATTATCTGAATTACAAGAGCAGGTAATACATCATCTAATTACTACCTACCTAATGTTCTTATTCCAGTTCGTGTAAAATGGTTGGTGCCAATCATTTTCCACGAACTGGAATAAGAACATTATACCGACAACAATCATTCACTTGACTCTGATGATGACTTCCGCACAGGTTATCGAAACGTCAGTCACTACCAACGACAACAGTCCTTCTCAGGACCACACTCACCCGGACGATCAGCCTCCACTTTCACATGTTACCCCTGGGTTCAAGCCATTTACTGCACTTGTCACTTTTGTTTAGTACCCTCAGGAAGATTGCAGATGACCACGATGAGGATTGGGACGAGTACACGGATGGTACTCTTTTTGCAATTAACACCAACAGATCAAACACCACGAAGTTCAGCCCATTCTATTTAATGTATGGTAGGCATCCACGTTTGCCTCTTGAAGTCCAAAAGTGTGTAAAGCACGTCGATAACGACCCCAGCGAAATTGAAAAACTGGAAAGGGCATTAAACTCAGAGGATGTCCTCCAGGAGCATGTGCAACAAAGGACAGCCACAAGAGATGCACTTTTCCCAAAACTGCAGTGAAACATAGAAGCTGCACAAGAAAAGCAAAAGAAGCAGTTCTTAAAAAGAAAAGGAGGCTTCGACTGCACATTGAAGAAGGGTGATGCTGTTCTACGCCGCAATATGCTCCAAAAGACAAAAAAGGGGCACAAAATGGAAGACCAGTGGACTGGCCCATACACCATAGAAGAGGTTGACTTACAAAAAGGAACCTGCAGGTTACGTGGAAAAAGTGGCCTGCTTCCAGTTGGCTTGTTAGCTCAATTGGTAGAGCGCTACACTAGTATCGCAGAGGTCAGTGGTTCGAATCCCGTACGGGCCTGACTTTTTTCAGGTCTGATTTTCGCTATTGCTTAAATAGCGCTATCTACTGCGAGGATCGTGCATCATACGTATCTAATACCGCCGTTCAAAATATATGAACTTCATATATTTCATTGTATCTGATTTATCACTTTCACGGGTTTATTACGAATCAACTTAACGGCCTGCTCCCAGTTGGCTTGTTAGCTCAATTGGTAGAGCGCTGCACTAGTATCGCAGAGGTCAGTGGTTCGAATCCCGTACAGGCCTGATTTTTTTTTTTTTCAGGTCTGACTTTCGCTATTGCTTAAATAGCGCTATCTACTGCGAGGATCGTGCATCATACGTATCTAATACCGCAGTTCAAAATATATGAACTTCATATATTTCAATGTCTCTGACCTTCATTGATCTCGCAAACAAATCGAAGCGCTCCTCACCTTTAGGTTGATGACCACTGACCAGTTACTGTGACGTCACGAAAACGTGTTTCTGCGGCCGGTGGCCGGCCGGTGTCGGTGCGAGCTAGCTTGGGAATGCGCAGGTACAAGAAAACATGGCCTCCGTTCTTGTAGTGTTTCGCAGGCGCTGCGGTCCTTGCCTGGCTTTGTTTGTGTTAGTTACCATTCTACTCGTTTATCATGTTATTTATCACGTGAGAGAAAAGCATAGAAGAGAAATAAGATTCCT
Organism: Stylophora pistillata; assembly: GCF_964205215.1. Classification (NCBI taxonomy): domain Eukaryota; kingdom Metazoa; phylum Cnidaria; class Anthozoa; order Scleractinia; family Pocilloporidae; genus Stylophora; species Stylophora pistillata. The sequence goes on from NC_142531.1 coordinate 2,439,969, forward strand.
GACGTACAACATTTGGAATTCCCCTTTAAAGATGCGAGATAGGATGGTAGCACTCGGGGAAATTGTACAGGATCTCGAGCCAGATGTTATCACATTTCAAGAAGTCACGCTAGCCAACCTGGCAGTTCTGAGAGAACAGCGCTGGTTTTCTCGCTACCACCTTATTCCTCAAGTCGTTTTTAAATCCGATGGAAAACATTTTGTCATTATTTTGAGTGTTTTTCCTGTTGAGAAATGGCTAGTTCATCCATTCTCAAATTATAACGATTCTACATCGGACCGAAGACTTGTTTTCGCAGAAGTAAAGAACACCATTCCTTCTTCAGATGTTATTTTTGGCTTTGCAGGAACACATTTGGCATATCGTCGCTTCGACTCTATTGAACGCGAACAACAGTTGAAAGAATCATTTCACATTATCTCTCCTAACGACAACGTTTGTGTCATGGGAGATTTGAACATCAATGATAATATTGATGGCGAAGTTGTGCTACCACCGGGTTGGTTTGATGTTTGGCTATTGATATCAGGAAATTTCAACAGAAATGGGTTCACGTACGATCGGGAAAAAATTTCAATAATGAAAGGTCCTGCAGTTAATGCAAAGAGTCACAAGGCGCGCTATGATCGTGTCTTTTGCAAGCTGTTGGATTTCAAGGTTAAAGAAATGAGAATTGTTGGCGATGAGGTGACAAGAACCGGTATATTTGCTAGTGATCATTTCGGTCTATTTGTTGTCATTGAACACATTGAGAAACCTGGACATGAAAAACAGAAACAAACATCACAAACTCTGAATCAAGTTTATTTTAAGAGACCAAAAGGCTGGGAAAAATTAATTAAGTGAGAAATGAGGCTGGTACCTTCATGTTGCCTGTAGTTCAATTTTCTGTCATTGTATTTGTATCATAAGAAGTATGTTAAAAAATACTCTAAAATATTGTTAGCACCTCTAGGTTGAAAGTATTATTTCTAGAATTAACGCTGTAAGTATCAGTTGTATAAAGCATGGTTATTTAATTCACTGATACAATCATACTGCTTGTTAAATGCAACTGAGGAAAAGAAACATGTATAGATTAAAATAACGCTGTATATAAAAATATCATACGTAAATATCATACATATAAATATATAATACATATAAATATATCATATATATAAATATATACATATAAATGTCATATCATATGTAAATATCATACACGGTTTTTTTTTTCTTAATTCTTAATATAATTCTTTTTTACTTGGGTCTGCTGCGCATGGAACAAATTAACTCTCAGCATTAGAGATTCTAACACCCGCGAATTGCAAGAAAATGTTGAATTATTTTTATGTGAAATTCAGTGCCAATTTCTTATTGCAAGAAATTGCTTGATTTTTTTATGATAACCTCAGTGTCAATTTTTATCATAATTTTCTCATCTCCTTTTTGAGTTTAGAGCAGTATTTTTAAACTAATTTTTTAACTGGGTAAATAATCAAGGCAGTTTATTTTAAGGAATCCTATATTCTTGTTTTAAGCTGTTCTCAAATTGATTGAATTGACTTGTGTAATGTGACTAAATTGTAATTTGTATTAAAGATTGAAATAAATTTTGTATTAAGTCTGGAGAGGACTATAAAGGACTATAGAGGAATGTTGAACAATATTCTCTACTTCTGCTTCCTTTCCTTTTGGCTGCTGAGGGAGGCACAGCATGTGTGTCCAACTGTCCACCCCTTCCTCAGATGCTGTTCCTTGTCTGGTACTTATTTCATTTTTGAGGACATCTCATACAGGACATATTATGGGATACAAAATTGTGTTTTGAATGAAAAGTACTATGCTTACCTGGCTCTCAGTTGGTAAGGACACAAAGAAATTGTGCAATTCCTAGCACCCTTTTTTCTGTTTGAGTTATTTTTTTTTTTGTTTTTTTTTGTTATTTTTTTATAGAACAGCAGCTAGAAGAAAAAAATGAAGTATTTTTCAGTTTATTGCCATCATTTGAGAAACACTTATATTAAGCTTAAATGCAGCTTTCTCTATGTTAAAACAATATTCTCATCCCCTCTTCCATTTGTGTCCTCCCTGACACAATGTAACAGGCCACTCTTGTTTGGGTGGAACAACCAGAAGTGATTCAATGATATTTCTGTATGGCTCCTTGGGAGTTGGAAGGGACGATGAAGAACTCGTAGCTCTGAAACAAGCCAAAAATTTGTTATCCCAACACCAGTCTTCTTTGTGTTATTTTTCTCCATCGTCACAGCTCTAATGGGTCAGCGGACACTGCTATGAGAATAAACATCTGCAGCTGTTTTCATCTTTGAACGAAGCATAGTGATTTTGTGGGAACCTGCAAGTTTTCTACCCGCAGTTGTACTAGTTGTAGTCCGCTGGGAAACATTCAAGTCCCTCTTTCTGTACAATCGATATGAGTTTGAGGTAAGCGACCTGTTTTTTGTTCGATCGAAGTTCGGTTTTGTTCCGTTTTTTGACGTGGCGATGATTGACTGTATGGTTAGTTCATAGGTGATAAAAAAGCTTTTGCTGTAATAGTTTTCTTTCCGAGTGCGATAGTTCAGTTCTGAATTTACGAAAAATGACTTTTGAAGTCAGGAGCGCATATGGTCCTTGCAATTGGCTGAAAGATCGAATTTTAGAAAACCAAATGGGTGACCTCGAAAATGAAATGAATGTATTAAAGTAGGTTCTGGATTAATATTATAAATGCATGCTCCATTTATGTACTGGTAAAAAAGGCGCTCCGTTTTGTGTTAAGGTTTATTTAACAGGTAGTGTTACACTAGAAAGGCGAAAATACGCGCGATTTCTATTTCTTTCATCATCACCTGAGTCATACTCCGTTACTGGCAATGTACTCTTTTATTTTGGTTCTTCTGTGGCCGGGCTTTTATTTTAATATTTGTACACGACGGAAAGGCAGGCGGACTTGCTTTTAACTAATAAGACTATTCTGTATGTTCATTTGGAGTTTTGCGGGAAGATAAATCGTTCAGAATAAAATTCAAACTTTCTGAATCTTTTTTCCTAATGATGGATATAAGTTTCACGTGATAATATTGGAAAAAAATCGGCATCAGTTTATGTCAAAGATACCACTGAAAAAAAAAAAGCTTTCTTTTCCTCTCACAACCTCTTATATTATTTGAGTCCCTCTTTTTATAGCAGTGCAACAAAGCAATTTTTGAGCTACAGTCAATGCTGGTACTCAAGCTCTGCTTTCGAACTCTAATTTACCATTTTATTTGATGTCACTTTTCATGATTGTGTCTTTCCGCTGCACACCTGGCCACTTCTTACAGCGAGATTTGATCAACGAAAAAATAATGCAAATTAACTGGGAACAAAATTGATCTATATTTTGGTACTTGAATGCATATGTTCTGTTACATGTCTCTCTCTCTCTCTCTGTTCTCCATTAGCAAACAAACTTTTGCAGCATTCAAAAGTACTGCTAAAGAAAGAACATTTCATACTGCTGGCGAATCCTATTAGCAGTGCATGTTGACAAGGCATTTGTTATTGTTGATAAATGTGTTGGTCATAATTTTTCTCCTCTGTAGAGTTCATGTGTGTACGTGGAATGTCAAGGTAACACAACCACCAGATGAAGACTTCAGATCACTTTTGCACCTTGACAATGAAGAACAACTTCCTGACATTGTTGCTGTGGGGTACGTATTCTCTTGCTTGAACAAAGTATTCTTACATTTGTTTTCTTAGATTTGTACTTGGTGATATCTCTGTGATTCACTTGAAGTATTTGATACTTGTCACAGTATTAATATCAATTAATATCTGAAAAATGAGTAAAGGGAGAATTAAATGGAAAATCAGGAATGAAAATAGAGTGAACAATGATACTGGTAGATTTTATGTAACTAGTGTTGTATAATTACTAAGGTATCCTTTGAAGTTTGGTCAACATGAAAACTTGGGTTACCATCAGTATAAAAAATAAATCGAAGTAATTACTAACAAAGATATACCTGTATGGGTCAAGGCAAATTATTACAGGCTGAAATGAAGCGGGTAAGTTGTTTTGAGTTACCTTAAGTTAAGTTACTAATTCTCCTAGACACGATTATTTGATTAGTTGATACTATATAGGATAAATCTTTTTAAATATTAGATTACTTTCATCAAAACAAAGTGATCTTACCTGTCATGAATGTGCACATAATGTTTGTTTGTTTGTTCCAATAACCTTGGTTTATTCCCAAGGTTCTATTTAATATCATTTTATTGACTTGTAGTTTGCAGGAAGTTGATGCTAAACCACAGTCATTGTTAATTGAATACATAAAGGAAAACTCCTGGGTAAAGATTCTTCAAGCCTATCTTGGGGCGTATGGCCTGGTTAAGGTATATACTCAGACAATGTTATTTTTTCACTTGCATAACCATATGAGACAAAGCTGCAAAGACATTCATTTTGTATTTTCTTTTTTGAATGATGAAAACTACAATTTTCAAACAAGCACTTTGATTATGTAAAATGCTGCCCATGAAACCCATAAATAAAATTCCTGTCATTTCCTCATGCTACTCTGCTATTCAGTCAGTCTTTTATAATGCTAAACTTTCATTAAACGAAAACTAAACTTGCTCTGTGGACACTAAATACTTTAGATGTAAATATTGTACTGCAGGTAGAAATACCATACAATAATTATTCCTAGTGACTTAGTGAACCTAATGAACAATTCAAGTTAATCAACGGTAAATTCTTCGTGAGCATTCCACATTCCAGTAACCTTTATCCTCAAGTCAAACAAAAATAGACACATAATTTATTCAAAGTTACAACACTTTGTGCTTCTCTATGAAATAAACCTGGCAGCAAATATACATTTACATAATATTAGATAACACATGGCACATGTAGATGTGGAATTTCTCTTCAAGCGTTGAACCTGAAATCTCACAGGTGAATATAGCAAATGAGTGAGATTTAGAGTTGAACACAAGGAGTGGTAAACTCCTATATCTCCAAACTAACTTGCAGAGTGCTGAAAGTGAGACTTACAAAAGCAAAATCGAGATATAAAGGTTTCATTTAGTTCTCTTATGAAAAAGTTAATGTTGTGTACTTCTCATTGTAGCTCAAATCAATCCGCATGCTTGGAATGGTACACCTTGTAGCTGTTCATACTAAGCATCTTCCATATGTCCGTGAAATTAGACCTGGTTACTGCAAAACAGCACTTCTTGGCCTACTGGTAAAGTGGATAGTAGTGATGTGTAATTAAATCTCACTGAGTGAGATAGTTACATAAGGGTTAACTAATGTCAAGTACTAGTACTACAAGCCTACTGGCGAATTATCATCTGAGCTCATCCTTATCTCCATAGCAACCAGAAATATTTGCTATTTTTGTCACGTATTCCTGAAGATGTGCTGGTACCCATGATTGTTACTCTTGGATGGAGAGAGGCACTGCAAGAGTAAAGTTTCTTGCTCAAGAAAAGTAAAATAACCTGACCTGGCCATGAACGCAGATGTGTATATCTGCCATTACTATCCTTTATTGGTGCCTAGTGTCTTTTAATAACATACATGTATTTCCTGTCTTTAACTTTTTCATTTTTTTCACTTTTTTTTTTTTTTTAAGGGAACCAAGGGAGCAGTGTCATTACGATTTACTCTTTATGGGCAAAGCTTCTGCTTCATCAACAGTCACTTCTCCGCTCATGCTGACTACGAAGAACAAAGGAATCTGGTAGTACATCCAGTATGTTTGTCTGCACTTAATAATACGAAATACTTTAAGTTAATGATAAAAGCACTTGTCATACAATCTGCTAAGCATTCATATGACTACGAAGAACAAAGGAATCTGGTAGTACATCCAGTATGTTTGTCTGCACTTAATAATACGAAATACTTCAAGTTAATGATAAAAGCACTTGTCATACAATCTGCTAAGCATTCATATGACTACGAAGAACAAAGGAATCTGGTAGTACATCCAGTATGTTTGTCTGCACTCAATAATACGAAATACTTCAAGTTAATGATAAAAGCACTTGTCATACAGTCTGCTAAGCATTCCTATAGACTTACTTGTACATGCAGCTTGCACTATTATGATTTGCACCTCACATTTTAAGCCGGTGACTGTAAAAGTTGTGATAATTGTCAGTTCCTGCCTTTAAGATAGTTAAGAGAAATACAGGAGGGAGGACCTGTCTTACTAACTCCCTGCTTTTTGCATCCTGTGATACTCTCAGATCCCATTTAATGCTGGGAATAAGCTATTTGCAAAACTAAGGTAGCATTAACTTCACAGGTCTTCTTCAGCTTTTGAATTTGAAAGGTTGTGAACTTGCTAATTTACCTACATGCACACTTAAAGGTAATCAGAAATGATCTGATGTTTTGATAATAAGTTTCTTTATCTGCAATCTTAATTTAGGAATATGGGAGCATAAGTCAGCATTTGCTGTTTGCAAATTGTACACCACAGAAAGCAATGGAACACAGGTACTATATCAAAATCCACATCTCAAGCATTTTAACTGGTTGTTGCAATTATTTTTGTTGTCAATGGTAGCAGTGGTGAAGATAGTGGTTATGGTGGAGTGGCATTGCTACCAGCAGTGGTGACAACAATTACTGAAATTATGATGATGATGATGATGATGTTGTTGATGATGATGATCTTATTGTTTGTTAATGATGATGATACTTGAATTAATTGAAATAAAGTTAAGATTAAGTTACCTGGCCTCAGCTCTAAATATAGGCATCATACACCTTCAGGCAGTATTTTAGTGTGATATTATCACATGTGTGCATCTCTTAGATAAAGTCATTTGGAACAGAAGTTTAGTTTTAATGAAACTGTTTTTCAGTAAGTTTATTATTTCAGTTGGCCAGACTCAAGAAAATGGCTGATTCAAACCTAGCAAAACAATTGTATGAGTATCATTTATTAGGGAATGTGATAATTATGAAATCTTGTGAGTGAAAGGATCAATTTTTTCTGTGTTTCAGCTATGTATTTTGGCTTGGGGATCTCAACTACAGAATAAATGAAACTATTGACAACATCAAAGGCCTCTGCGCAAAAAATGATTACCCTGCACTGTGGGAGCATGACCAGGTAGAGAAGGTCATTTTTACAATTACTGGGTGCAATAAACTGTAAATTCACTATTATTAATTTATTAAAGATGGAGGATTCAACTTTGCGATTACTTAAGACTTTTTAGCAGCTTGTTTCTAAAAAACGAGTGTGATTTTCCTCTCTATTGGTTTGCCTTTGGTTGTGTATTTATTTATCATCTATGGACTTAGCTAAGATTTTATTGTTAGGTTTTCTTACCCTATGACCCCTAAGAGATCTAGAGGCATGCCTGATTAATCTAGATTTTGATTAATTGCTTTTTCATTACAACAGAGAGTCACTTTCACCCAAGGATCCTTCACACCCCTAACCCTCATTTAACCTCGTCCCTGTCACTGCAATCTTGTTTTCAGGCTCTCTCTCTTTTCATTCCTTCTAATCCCCCCTCTCTCCCTGCCTGCCCCCTCTCTCCCTGCCTCCCCCCTTTCTCCCTGCCTCTCTCCCTGCCTCCCCCCTCTCTCCCTACCTCCTCCCTCTCTCCCTGCCTCCCCCTCTCTCTCCCTGCCTCCCCCCTCCCCTTTTATCTTCCCCCTCTCTTTCCCTTTGGCGTTAAGAAGATGACGAGGTTTTGTTGTGCGTCGTTAGTTACCCTGGTGCTTTAGGTCTGTAAGTTATTTAGACCGTTAGACATAAATCCTTATTGGATATCGTAATGTGTTTTGCTCTTTTCTTTCCTCAGCTCTTACAAGGTCAGAAAGACGGCAAATGTTTTGAAAAATTCCAAGAAGGAGGGCTTACCTTTCCACCCACTTACAAATACAAACCTGGAACAGATCAATGGGACACAGAAAGGTAGGTCACATTACTCATAGAGAGAACCGCCAACCAAAGCTGAGGAATTCACAATGACCAATCAGATCAAAGATGGAGAACATACGGAGCCAATGAGAATTCGAATTACATACATACAAACGACCATGATAGGGCTCGAAGTTAACTTTTTGTTTCACTGGCAAAGTTCTGCTGGTGAGATTTTTTTCCCACTTGCAAACTGGTCAGACTACTAGCAAATTCATCGCCACCGATACTGGCCCTCTTGAAGAAAGAAGTTATATTTGACATTTGTAATAAAAATGATAGCTCCGAAACGACGAGGAACAACAACAACACGCGAATGCGCAGGGACAGAGCTTCGGTCTAATACCGTTGGTGAGTGGCTGTCAAAAAGCTCAGCGTCCGCTGTTTCATTTTCCTCACATGTCGTTCGTATATTCCTTCTTGCGTTCCAACAGCTTTCTCCAAATATTTAGGACACATGGATGATTTTAACTCGCAAACGTTTGCTAGAGGATATTATCAATATCACTCGCATTTTGCGGGTTTTCGAGCGTTAATTTCGAGCCCTGCATAAGTTTGGGTTGGTTTTCATCTGATTGGTTGATGAAGTGGCGATAGTGCTTTAGACAAATCACGTAGTATAACTGAGAAAAACCAATTAATTCCTGGACTGCTTTTGACATTTATATGAAAAGTACTCTAAAATTTGTTGTGATCCCATTACAGTGGAAAATATCGCAAACCTGCCTGGACTGATCGTGTATTGTGGCTCGAATCCGAGGAGAGGAAAAACACTGTTACACAGGAGAGTTACGTGTCTTATCAGTCTTACCAAACAAGTGATCACAGACCTGTTGGTACCTCGCTTGCAGTGAACCTTAATGTGAGTGGCTTAATATAAATGATGTTATACCGCTTTTTGATATCGAAGTCAAATCGCAAGAGCCATTCAGAAGAAAGGTTAGCAATGCAAGGAGCCAATCGCAGCTCGACAGTAAGTACGCGTGGTTCAAAGCGCTGGAACATAGAGTGACTGATGGCACGATTAGTTTTATTAACATATGATAAGTTGAGAAAGAAGTGCGGGTGTCTAAACCAGTTGCAGACTCTGGTAAACTTAAACCAGTGCAATCCTGGGCGGTGTTTGACTCTCGATGAAATTGCTCAGTGGCTGATGTTATTTTGTTTGCCTCGTACAGGACTCCACCTCGTCAATGGAGGATCCTATTTCGTGGAAGTTGGATCTCATGAGTCTTCCATGGTACGGCAACGAGGTTGGTATTCGCTATACCAAAACCAAAGAAATTGGAGAGGCAGTGGTCTGCAAATAATAAGTGGGCGCGCTTCGGATACGAAGGACCAGATCTTATTAGTAACAAAGGCCAGTCATATCTGAAGACTTAACCTGAACTTTAAAACACCAAAGAACAAGTCTTGTGTATTAGCTTACGCTGAAACACTGACTTCATGCCTTTTGTAGGTTGCGTGCCTGTCGCATGTATGCTACAAGAAAATATGGTTAACTTATACATTTGCAGTATCTTACTGCTAATCCCGTTTTTTTTTTTGTGTGTGTGTGTCTGTGTGTAGGATGGTTTGTGTGTATACGTGGTGAAGAACTACAAGACATACAGCTGGGATTGGATTGGTCTCTACCGGGTTTGTACATATTTTATGGTTCCTATACCTTTTTAAATAATGTCTTCCCGCTTTAGAGTCTTCATTCTTTGGGCTAATGATTTTGTTGGTAACATGATCAACGTAACGTGAGGTTTAAAAGTAGTAGAAAGACCTTTAGGTCTCGATCCTTCCCCTCCGTGACACTACATACAATTTGATCAGAATCGGCGAAGCAAGTGATTTTCCTAATAAAGGCAGGGAATTAAGGTTCTTTGGACCTTTAACCTGAGGTAGCTCGCAGACGCATTTAAGTGCAAGCGTGAGGCAAACTGGCTCGCGAAGTTGCTCTCTTCTCAAACGCAAAAAAGGTTTGCTCGTATTTTGTAGTTTAATTTTGTCGGCTCAGCTGTTCCTTATACTTTTGATGGTCTTCCACAATAGCTGAATTCATTTGATACGTACATCACAAGTCGTGAAGTTAAGTAAGAAATGGCAAAAATTCGTTCAAAGTTGATAGATAAGCTTGGGAGTGGATATCAATGATAATTGACTCCTTTACTGAATAGTAATGCGACTCATTGCTGCGAAACCGTTCGTTATAGGTCGGTTTTCAACATGTTTTCGATTACGAAATGTATGAGTGGGCCGTGGGGGACGGGGATGAGTACGGCGAGAACGGCTGCGCAGTGTTGTTCGACTGTCTGCCAGAGGAGGCTGGCCATTACGTGATGTGTTACTACAGCTACAAGTTGGACTGCATTATATCCGTCAGTGAACCATTTGAGGTAAGACCCAATACTTTCTTCACTTCTTAATTATGATTTGCCAACGCTGCAGTGTGACTGACTAGATTTAAAATGTATTAATGCTTTGAATGGGAATTGACTGGGCAACCTTTCTGGCTTCGTCGTTGACTCCAGAAACCCCCCCCCCCCCTCCCCACATGCTAAATTTTTTTTATCGTTGAAACTTGAATCGGAATTGTCTTAAACCGGACTACACCGTTGGGAGGTAGGTTGCAATAGATCAATAGATGTTTCCCTGTCATTGTTTCCCTTCTTACCCCCAGAAGAGACGGGTGGATTCGTGGGGCAATTCCACGGGTCCACGCGGTCTCTTCGGTGGAGGAGCCGGGGCTGCGATATTTCCTGAACAGCGGTTATATATCAAGCCTTGACACTCACGAATACCTTAGACTACCTCTTCTCACTGACGAATTCTTTAATCTTCCACAGATTCTTCCACCCCGAGATGAAGATAAGGATCCAGTTGAGGTTCAAGTCGAGCAGCCAACTGAGGATGTGTAAACAACAATAATAACAACAGCTTTTCCTGACGCTGTAGCACTTCATAGACCGCGGAAACCTTTGCAGTTCACATGGATAAGGAATCATTTTTTGTGAATATTTTAGCACGGTAGCTAACCATATTTTCCTAGCCGCCATTTTGAATGATGGGCCCTTTGCGTAACCTTGTTATTAACGTGTCCTTGTTAACTGTAAGATGTGTCTATGAAAAGAAAAACCAGAAACAGCTTCATGAAGGACCGTTATGACCTATATTAAACTTACACTAGCCTAAGACCCCTAATTTTTTCCCTATATTTACTGTAAAATGAACCTTTGCTCACTCGACACCTCTATCAAGCGACCGTGGAAACCAAAAACAACAAGAAAAAAAAACGCTTTTATAGAACGAGAATAAAACATGAACAAGAATTGCCATGAAATGAAATGCTGATGTGACAAATCTTGTTCTCTGCCTTATGATGTATAACTTTCTTAAAATGTGTGCCATCTTAGCACCACGTTTATCTTCATTGTACTCAAGGTGTCGTGAAATAGCAGGGCGAAGGGTATAATTCAAGCCAGCAGCAGTTTGAAAGTCTCGGGGTGTCGGAAAGTGTTTGCAGTCTGTCGGCCTTTAACATCTTTTCACCCCCAAACTTCGTCAGGCTGTCCGAGTTCAAATCATTTAAAGTGGCAATGATCAAGGGAAGATCAAAGGAAAAGTTTTAAGTTAGTTTAACTTAGTTTTATTTACGAGTCCTTTGAGTATACACAGTTTTTAATTTATTCAACTGAAGCATCAAGGTCGTTATCTAATATACTGGAAACCTTTGTAGAGGTTTTTCCTATAGTTATCGGTGAGGGTCGCACATGCTGTACATATGAATTTTTACCAGGCAACAGTTTTTTGATCCCAGCGGTTTTTTCCAAGACTGAAAATGAAATAATGGGTAAATTTAGCTAACATACCTATGGAAAGGCGAACTCGACGAAAATGCACAGTACCATATGCATATGCTTGTTTTAGTTTTGCATCCGGTTGGTGGGGGAACGAAATGATTCTAAAGTGCTTACAGTGAGTAAAAGAGGGCCCCACTCAACTGATAATTGCTTTACATTCTTAAGTATTGCAAACTAATAGACTAATAGTCAAACAGAGTCTTAACAGTCTCTTGCTTTTCCCGACCCTACTTGGAATTCAAGCCACGAAAGTCGCTTTTTTACTTTGGCTACGTACTGCTTGCATCCATTGGACTCTGCAACTCAACAGGAAATCGAAAGGCAGTTGAACTCATCTAAGAAATTTGTCAGAAGGCATTTCAATGGAGTGTCGAAAAAGGAAAATCGAAGCAATCGCATCAACCAATCAGCCAAAGGGAACTAACCTAAGAGCCAATGAGCACTCAAAGTAGAATAGGGCTACTTTACAATCTGATTGGTTCAGGGGTTGACTAATCAAAGGAGAAGAGATAGGGACTTTTAATTTTTAGATTACTTTTGACTGTTAATTGTAATGATGAAGTAAAGTATATCCCATAATGCAGTTCAAGGTTGTACAAATTGACTTTAGTTTTCAAAGGAATCCAATAGACAAATAATTTAGTGCTAAGCATGAAGCAAATCTTTAATAAAGTAGGTGGATATTTTAACATTATACTTAGTTAATATATGTGAAATCGACTCTGTTTAAGCTACGAAAATAAATATCAAAGTAGTGAATGGAGGGTTCTTTTATTTCGTTGATTGAACGAAAATCTTTTAACTTACTGGGTAGCTGATGGCTGGAGTCTTGGAGGTAATGTCCTGTTTTTGTCATCTCTTTTCTTACTCTATCACTCGAAGGAGTGATCAATAACTTCTCCACACAATCTCAATACAATATCCTGAAAACAGATGATAAAGATCGCCACACTGATCAGCTGAATGGTTGGAATCTTGATGAAGCACCAAATACTATGAGCTGTTTAACAATGACATGTATTGGAGCTAAGAAGGCTAAGTATCGCTAAGGTGTTGAGAGTCAGATCGGCAATACCTTTGTGTAAACATGTTTGAGTGGCCATAAATTTCGTAAATTAATTTCTTGAAATTCTTTGATGACTACACTGCCCATCCTTTGTGCGCTCAAACGCTGGTGAGCTGTTGTTCTCCTAGGCTCAATTGCCAGCAGCTGTTCGGGAACCGGAGCCCGCGCTCCTCCCTCTTCTCGGGGAGGAACGGACCCGAGAGAGTGGCTGAAATCAAGCCTGTGGTTCTCCTTTACACAATGCGTTCTACGACGGCGCACAATTGCAAAACTGTTAACATTGTCCATTTTATCAAGAACATTTCTGCGCATAATCTCACAGGTAGTTAGAGGGCAGATAAAAGACACGGCATTTTACGGCCGGATTCTGAGTCAAATCGTCTTGTATTTTTAAACGGATTTGTTGAACTGATAAAAGTGTCGCTACTGATCATGGGAACATTCAGTTTTTAATGCAAAATTTAAGCTGCTTTTAATTTTGAAACAACTGATTGGCAAAGTTGGTGTAGGTCAGTCGTCAGTGACTACGTCCCTGACCATGATAAATTTTCGAGCCTCGATCCCAGATTAGCGTGGGATCGAGGTTCAAAAAGCAAAAACAATCAGGTGTTATGACATAATAGCCCTCTTTGGAAAAGAGTGGTAGCCTGGGAACGAAGTCATGCCCCAAGCACTTATGGGATTAATTAGGGGGACGTGGGTAAAAACAAATAGGGCGGAAATTAGCGCGGAATGTAATTGTAGCGATGACAGCAAGATTTCAACAAAAGTAGATGGTAATAAGAAAAATACCAAAAGAATGTACCGTGAAACAGGTGCAGCGATGGCTCCTTTGCCGTGAGCTAAAACAACTGGAAATAAAATGAAGCTCGTTCAAAGGTAGGGTAATTTGAAAACTTCTTATTAGTGCCCCTGTTCTTTTCGTTATGTTGTTGAAGAATATTGTCTGTACCTACTTTGGTATTTTTTTCCGTTGTAGAGTAATGGACGACATGGCTGGTGGCCTAAGCTCCAAGATTAAGGACCCTGATGGTGGAATCCATTTAGCGAAAGCTAAGGCTAGCCTGGGACTCACGGAGGAAATTAACGCTAAGGAACTCAAAGAAAAAAAACCAATGTTTTCCAAGTGGATAGCTGAATTTAACTGATTGAGAACCTCGCTAAAACTTTTTCGACTCCAGTAATATGAAAGACTGTTCCTTTCGATTATTACTATGTCGTGAATAATTGAATTCCTTCACTTTTAAATAAGCCATCCACAGTAAAGATTTCATTAAAGTAAACAATGGGTTTGGAATATCATTTCAGATTTTCTTAGAGATATTTTCTGAATTTGTCCGCATGACTAATAGCAATTGCCTCATGTTGAATCTGGGACAGAACAAAATAGTTTACGATACCCAAATGCTGGGGAAAAGTCTGTTACAATTACCTATATTGTTACAAGCGACAATGTTTCGGAAGTAAGTTCAATAACATGCAAAATTAGCAAATTATTATTATGTATGTCATCAACAGCCTCTCAAGTCTAATCTTGAAAGGCCAAATTTAACACGTGGATAAGCAAGTTCTACAAGAATCTGCTCATCGTAAAATGCCTCAAGTTTTGGAAGCACTGAGCTCCAGAATTCAGGATTAAAGTTCAATGTTGAAATGAAAACACCTTCAGTGTCTACAATTAATCTGTCGAGAAGATCATTAACTCCCTTTACTACCAGATCAACAACTTGACGAAAAGAACAGGCCACTATTAAGAAATTTTCAAATTTCTCTTAAGTTCTCCTACCTTTGAACAAGCTTCATTTTATTTCTAGTTATTTTAGCTCCACGGCAATGGAGCTATCGCTGCAGCTGTTTCACAGTACATTCTTCTGGTATTTTTCGAGGTAAAATTGCTCCAGGTACATCTTCTTCTCTTAGATTAATGCTTTCTGATTTTCTACTTTCGATAACTTTGATCTTATTACCATCTACTTCTGATGAAATCTTGCTGTAATCGGTACAATCACATTCCGCTCTAATTTCCGCCATATTTGTTTTTACCCGCGTCCCCCTGTCGCAGTGATATGTGTGCCCCCGTGATATGTGTATCCCCGCACACATATCACTAGTGATATGTGTACCCCCGGTAGGGATACACAAAACACTGAAGCTTTGTACCCGGGCCTCCAAAGCTTTCAAGGAAAACATGGCGGTTACGAGGGACAGATTTTGTGGGTTTATATTTTAAAGTTTCAACCGATCTGACACCTAAAAATTAAAGTGTGTTTACGCAATAAGTTTTTCTGGTAAATTAAAGGTCTAGAACTCTACCGCGTGTGGAAACTATTTCGTGTTCACGTTCCGTAGTTTATATCAATCACTCAGTATACATCAAATCCTTTTGAATTCACCTTTAAAAGGGGCTTCTATATATTGTTGTTGTTGTTGTTGTTGTTGTTGTATTTTGTTTTGAAATCTGTACGGCCCTGGACAACCAAGTCCTTATCAGGACAACCGAAGTCTGGGTTGTCCAGTAATTGCCAGTATGGACAACCTGGATGTTTTTCTAATTCCGAGCAGTGTATGTTGTGTCTAATAAGTGCTCCCAAAACAACAGGCCAACCAATTTGAACTACATGCGAAAGATCAAGTATTTTTATTGATAAATTAACATAAGTAAATAAATAAAAATGATTGTTAACTGATAGTATTAATCTACTATTAAAGGTGATTTCCACTGCATGATAAGCAATATCTGCTTGCAATGTTTCAGTCTTCCTCAAATGTACATGTACTATCCAAAATAAAAGTTTCAGAGCAAACTTTTTTCTACGTTATAAATGTCACACATTCTTGCAAAACAGCAATGAAACTACAGAAACTTGACATTGTTCCAAAGCACTATAATGCTTATTAATTTGTGAACGTAACAAGCCACCTGTAAATCAAGGGCAAACTCTAAAACTGCATGTGCCTTGTACAAAAGTGTAACCTATCAGTCAATGCAAAAAAATATCAACAAACTCCAAGAAGGGGGAGTACGCGCTGGAAATAAGCATTTATGGACAATTTTTTAAATTATTTTTTGATAATTTTTTTAATTATAGACTAGTGAGCAGCACTTCTGCGAACAGTAGTTGTAAAACTGTTTTATTTTCCGACGCGTTTCGTCTAACTGTCGTAGACTTCTTCCGGGAGTTTTACAAGTATAACTAAACGCCTGTATTTATAAGCTAAAGTTACGGGGGCCGATGACCGTAGAGGCTTAGCTTTACACGTTTTAAATTTTTCACAACTTCGCCTGTTCCTGTTCGCTTGTTATTGTTCGTAAGTCTGGCCAAGCCTCTACGGTCATCGGTCCCCGTAACTTTGGCTTATAAATACAGGCGTTTAGCTATACTTGCAAGACTCCCTAAAGAAGTCTACGACAGTTAGACGAAACGCGTCGGAAAATAAAAACAGTTTTACAAACTACTTTTCGCAGAAGTGCTGCTCTCTAGTCTTTATTTGAAAAAAAAAGTAATTCTTTATTTTTTGGAGGGGAGGGGGGTGGGGGATACACATATCACTGGCCGCCATATTGGAGGGGGTACACATATCACTAGTGATATGTGTGCGGGGATACACATATCACGGGGTACACATATCCCTGCGACACCCCCAATTAATCCCATAAGTGCTTGAGGCGTGACTTCGTTCCCAAGCTATCACTCTTTTCCAAAGTGGGCTATTGGCAGTCTTTCCCGGAAAAATAAAATTCACCAATTACTGATATAGATGTTTAATAATGAACTGTTGTGTCTTCAAGAAACATGTCTGCAGTTGTGCAGTGAAATAAAAAATCATCTTGGCAAATTTCTTGAAACTATACTCCCTTAAAAGTATTGGTCAATATCTAACCAAAGGTTATTCAGTGAACCAAAAATTTTTTCTTGTTGCATGACCTTTAATAGCCTAAGGCATAGCCTGGATTTATCACAGTATTGAGCAATATTGTTTGTACACTATCTAATACCTTTGACAGAACTATGGTTGTAGGCTTTCCACAATGTTTACCATAAAGTAAAGTGGGCTCACTGTATATCTCTCATGTATTTTATCTATCCTTCTGCTGATTACATTATCAGTGGTCCCTGGAAGTTCACTAATAAGCAAACTACTGTGTAACCATCTCTAAGCTCTTTCTTGGAGTGTGGCGGAAATCTGCGAAACAATAACTTATTTTCACGGTCGTAGCACTTATCTGCATTGCAACCAGGAACACAGCAATGAAATTTACTCATCGTGACCACCGTTGCAAGTTGCTTTAGGTAAACTTGTCAGTTCTTAACCTGCTCGTATAAATTAAATTCAAACAATCCAGTGAAAACCCTAAAACCAAACTTCCACATGAAAAAAGCGATCAAGTCGAATTATTACAATGTAATCAAGGAGATTTTTCGGTTAGGTCGCTGCCATTGATATCGCTTCAAGTGAGTACGTGCTAGAACCTCACGAGTCTGAAACCCGGCTTTCACTGATTGATTTCAGTCCAAGACTATTTCAGTTGTATGCAACAATTCTAAAGAGATATTATCTTATTGTTTTCTTGTGACATCACGACAAACAAACGCCTTAGAAGACCTTTAACTTTACCTTTGTATCCACTTCGCCCACTCACGCTTTGTTGGTTGTCAAGGAAAGACTGAATGGCTTGCCTGAATGGCTCGTAATCCAGTATGGCGTTGCCAAGGGAAAATCGGTCACGTGACGGTTTGTTGCTAAAAGGCCTATTATCTGCCCGAGTTTCTAGAAGTACGACGTTGTAGCTAACTGCAGAGAAATTTTTCGAAGAAAATCAAAAGGAAGAAGACCTTTGTCGTTAGCTTTTAGGAGGTAAGTAAAGATCTCATATCCAAAACATTTCTTTCTATGTCGAGCGTGGTAAAATGCCAGACCTTTGACTTTAATATTTTCACTAACGATGCCAAAGATAATTTGCAATTTGCTTTGTTCGTAATCCAGCCTAGGTGTTGTGGTTAATAAGTCATAAACAGGATGTATTTCGTAAGCATCTTAAAGTTTAAATTAGATACTCTTTGGCTTGGTTTCTAAGTACAGATCCTGGCGTTTGTAAGAAGTTTCGAAGACAACGGCAGATGAGACTGTCCGAAAACATATCTTCGGAAAACATTTAAACCCTTCAGTTTGAAATTATGCTTTCATCCAGTTCATCATTTTCAAGCAAATGCGAAATAACTTTGTATCGTTTTTTTTTCTACTATACTACAATACTATTGTAATGTTCTGTTTTTATTCAATTAGTTCGCGTTTGTGCCGTGAAGTTGAGTGAATTTACGTAACGTAGTAGCTTTTTATTTTCGCCAGTGTGCACGTTGTTCTCGTTAGATGGTTTTCCTTGCCTGTTGAATTCAACTAAATCAGTCGTATCGTCAGTTTTTGATAGCGCTGTGTTGCTTTCTGACTCACGAGTTTTACTGCAGGACTTTATTGCGTCACAAATTTTCGAATTTCGAAATTACGTTAGAGCGTACTGTTTTTTTTGCTACTAGCAGTAAATAGCTACTGGTTTAAATTGGATGCTCGCTGCAACCCATCCTCGGAGACCCAGGGGCTGAGTCGATTTCAAGTTAGGGCATGAAGAGCCCCTGGGGACATTGACTTACAAGACTAGTTTCAAACGGTCGCAGACGTTCTTCCATCTGATTGGTGCTAAAACATCTTTGTGTTTTTCTGCCCAATCAGAGTGAAGTGTGCTTTAGAGTCCTTTCGTGTGTTTTATCACGGACATATACTATTAGCTCAGTAACTCGATCGCTATGTTTGTTTGGATCGTGCGACGGAGATTTGCTCAGTCTCAGCACACAATGTAAGAGAAATCGATCAGATTGTCCGCGAAAATCTTACCGGAAATTATACTGAATACTTTCGCAGGTATCACTAGAGAACGTATTTTAAAGTTTGCGAGGTTTGTATACAAACGTTAAACGAGATTTAAGCTTAAATCTTTCTAGATTTTTTGCATAATTTTCTGTGACTGAAACTTTGCCAATCCCGTTAAGTTATTTCGTCGCAGGGGCCACGCAGGTATGTCGAGCAACTGGTACTTGCGCAACTTTCTGTGCGTGCCAAAATCTAATCTCATCTTCGCTTGAGAAAGAAGGAAAGCTAAGCATGGAAACTTTTGCTTATTAGATGTGGGTAGATGACCCTGTACTACTAGGCTGACATTTGCAATAAAGCAAACCCGCCCTTTCCATCCAACATTTCTTGGTCTTTGGTTTTGTTTTTCCCATTGAAAGCAGCATCGGATCGATTCCCAAAGATCAAAGGTATTTAACTTGGTCTTCAACAATCGTCAGAAGAGGCGAAATGACAATGACCAAGGGACTAGAAGAGAATCCGTGGCCTTCCTAGCTCAAGAATTTCAACACTCTAGGCAGCAG
This sequence comes from Stylophora pistillata, assembly GCF_964205215.1. Classification (NCBI taxonomy): domain Eukaryota; kingdom Metazoa; phylum Cnidaria; class Anthozoa; order Scleractinia; family Pocilloporidae; genus Stylophora; species Stylophora pistillata. Next base: position 2,459,252 of record NC_142531.1, read on the forward strand.
TTGAAAGATTAAACTCTTTCCAAACCCCTTCGGTAACTGCCCGAAAACATGTCTCCTTCCCACGATGTTCTCGTTAAGAAGTTTTTGTTCAGATTTTAATTAGCTTACCGGAAACACAGTTAAGCTTTCTCTTAGCGCTTGCTGGAGGTCGTCCACGAACTTAACGTTCTCTGCAACCTTGGCCGTGTTGTGAACGAGTTTACTACAAAGCGAAGATTAGATTTTGGCGCGCACAGAAAGCAGAAAGCTACGTAGGCGAAAGCGCAAGTTGCTCGACTTACCTGCGTGGCCCGTGCGACGAAATAACTTCACGGCAAAGTTTCAGTCACAGAAAATTATGCAAAAAATCTAGAAAGATTTAAGCTTAAATTTCGTTTAACGTTTAAAGCGACATATCAATGACTGCAACCATCGTCTTGAATACAAACCTCGCAAACTTTAAAACACGTTCTCTAGTGATACCTGCGAAAGTGTTCAGTATAATTCCCGGTAAGATTTTCGCGGACAATCTGATCGATTTCTCCTACAACTTCTCACAAAAGTAGAAAAAAATTCCACGCGCCGCCATCTTTGTTTTGAATTTTCAGCTTTTGATCTTGCGCTTCTTTCGCACGTTTCTCTCGCGCGCGTCACGCAAGAGTGACCTGTTCCCCGCGCGAGGAAACTGGTATGAGCCACCTTAAGGTGGCTCGAGCCACCTTAAGACTAGGTTTACACTAGAGGAGACTTTTCCGGATTCGTAAATGTTTCCAGATTCATCAATTTTGGAGTATTCGGATTCGTAGGCGTTTACACTGAAAGGATATTCGGATTCCTGACCGTTTACACACAACGACAGCTCCGGGAACATTCGAACTGGAATGGTTACCAAGCCCAGTGTTACGTATGATGCACGATCCTTTAAAGAACTTTAGAACTTTATTTTTTTTTTTTTATTTAGACACGGTAAATCAATCAGATAAAATAATAATATTATTACAATCTATTATTACAATTACAATCTACTTTAATCTATGTAAACATGATCTAAAATTTAAAAGTGAAATAGAAAAAAATAAAGAAATTCTGCTTTACATAGATGCCGTGTGCGTTTTGTCGATTCAGGCGAAGATATTGCGACAACCATTTCGAAAAGATTGAAGTGATTTTGCTTGCCGCAGTTCAGGGGACAAGCTATTCCAGATAACCGCACCGTTATAGCTAAAGCTATTTTTCAGGAAATTGGTGCGGGGCAATGGAACAGCTAGTTTGTTTTCAGAGTTCCTTAGATTATATGGAGGATCATATTTAGTGAAAAGAGAACCAAGATAGTCGGGCGTAAGACCATGTATAGATTTATAGACCATGGTGGCCACTTGTATTTGTCGCTGAGTATCTAACCGTCTCCAGTTAGGTTGCCCAAAAAGAGGATCAGCGCTTGTGTCATAACTGGAGAAGGTCAGAATACGGGCAACCCGGTTTTGCAACTTTTGGAGCTTATTCGAAAGACCCTTGTTACAATGCCCCCAGACCTCGCTGCAGTAATTAAAGTACGGTTAAACTAAGACATTGAAAACGGACTCAAGCGGGGTTCGATTAACAAAAGGCCTACAACGTTTAATTGCTCCAATGCCCGATGCGATTTTCTTGGCTATTTTTTCAATGTGCATATTCCATGAAAGGTTTTCGTCTATATGCACACCCAGAGATTTGACTGAGCTAACTTGTTTAATTATGTCACCACCTATGATTAGTTTAGGGGAAGTATCGTAGGTACCTATCCTTTGCCGCGATCCAATTAACATGAATTCAGTTTTAGATGAATTTAGAATCAATTTGTTGGCAGTGAGCCATGTGTTAACATTGGATAGGTCGTGATTCATAACATCATTGATCATTTCTATGATGTTACTGGCAAAGGTCAGGTGAGTATCGTCGGCATACATACGTGCGGACTTAATTGGCACGTATGTAACTTAACTATTCAACCCCGATTTAATTGGGGTTGAATAGTTGAATTGGGAATTGGCGTTGAATAGTTGAATTGGGAATTGGCGTTGAATAGTTGAATTGGGAATTGGCGTTGAATGGTTGAATTGGGAATTGGCGTTGAATGGTTGAATTGGGCTTGAATAGTTGAATAGATTCTTGAATGGTTGAATTGGGGTTGAATTAAACGGTTCAATAGGCCTTTTGCAGTAAGAGATCACGTGCTTAGATACCGCATAACAACGCCATACTGGAGAGCAAGCACTCCAGTGATTTCAGACAAAATAGAGATCACAGAGGTCTGCATTCAAACAAAGAATATAGCGGATAACAAGTTAAAGGGTATCCCAATTCGAGAAATCTTGTAAGTTTTAATCAACAGCTTCCTTGGAGTGTATCAGCGAAAAACGAATTTTGGTGTGATTTTGCTGCTGATATACTCCGGGGAAGTGTATCAGCAGTGCATCCACTTCTTACTGGATTTCTCGGATTGGGATACCTTTTGACCTATTATCCGCTGTATTCTTTGTTTGAATGCAGACCTCTGTGTCCTCGTTACTGTCTGAGATCACTGGAGTGCTTGCTCTCCAGTATGGCGTTGCTATGCAGTATGTAAGCACGTGATCTCTAGCTGCAAAAGGCCTATTGCAGTTGAATGGTTGAATGAAAGAAGTTTTGAATATTGCAACAAACGGCCTGCCTTAGTTTGAAAAGTTTTGAAAATTATATTATAAAACTATCAGCTAAAGAAACAGAATTGGACTGGTTTGGGTGCCAGAACCATCTTTTATATTCTTTAAATTCAGACTTAAAGGTAAGGCTTCGGGCCAGTGAGGTTACAGGGACTTTCGAGAAACGGGCCCCTGACTACACCACAAATTTCGAACTACGCGCACACACACAGACAGCTAAATCTTTACATCTAAATAGACGTCCATATGGCAAATAAATTAAGTGTGCATTCGCTTTGTGGCGTTAAATATGTAGTTATTTATCTACACATCCAACTTTGCAGTTAAACGCAAATATGATAGTTTTGTGCGTTTATTTTTACAAGATAAACTATTTGTGGAGTGTCAAGAACTGAACCCGTTTGAGCTTAATGTTTCAGTATATATAAGTTTGTAAATAAGAAATTTTTGGAGTTTAGTTTTTTAGACTCTAATTAGGCTATTATATATTTCTGTGGTAGGTTGATTAGGTGCCGAGGCGTCAAGTATGTTTGGAGACAAAAATAAAACACAACCAGAACTCATTACCTTGCGTCAGAACGTACTATTTTTTTTTTTTCTACAAGGGGTAAATAGCCACTGTTTAAATTGGATACTTTCTGGAACCCTGAATTGTCTGTTTGAAACTCAACCGACAGCGACTAAACATTTTTAACCACCCACATCCATAAAGCTTTGTGAAGTGATTGCCGTTGTACAACTCCGGATAGAAATTACGGATAGTCAGGCGTAAACGGCCGTGGCAGGCTCTAGCATTTTCAATGGCTAGTTTTAAAACTCGCGCGTCGAGTGTGATAAAACTAAACAATAGCACAAATAATAACTTGCGAGAACTTTGTTTCGTTTCGTTTGTATTCCCTGTGGAAGAAAGGGCGCAAGATCTCATCCAATAAAAATCAACTAGTGTATGCTTTTTTTACAACTGCAAGTAAATGTCGCGAGAGCGATAGGCATTCTGCCCAATGCAGGTTATTGCACCGTAGGTATTCAGGTTATTGTTGCGTCCGGTGTGCGGTGATCTCTCTCCATTCGTTTATGCAATGTTTCATTTTCTACCCCGCAATACTTCTGAAACCAGAGCGATTGAATAGCACTTCCTTAAACTGTAAATAGGCAGCATGTAAACTGAAACAGTTGAATTTGGTAATCGTATAAATTCAGGCAGAAGTATCATTTTTGTGTATGAAATGCAAAGTTAACGCCCTGAGCTTTTGGTAAAGATCAGAGCATTTAAGAAACTTTTAAAAACTGCGAAACTTTGACACCGAGATTGGTGCGGTAAGGGTTATTTCGATACTCATCGCAATGGCTGACGAGATTTCACAATCGGATGAAACGCTCGAGATGCTCGAATTATCGATGTACCCATTCGCCACCCATCTATGATCCAACTTATCAAAAAGGGGACATTTGTCATGAACTACTAAAATTAGGAATGTTCTAGCGAAGTATTAGGGAATAGACCTTTTTAGCTTTGTGATCACGTGGGTTAATTCTCCTACGAAGTCCATAATCGTCATCACAAGTCGTGTTTGGGTTTGTCCTTGACCTTGTTTAGAGTCTCGACGGGAAGTTTTGTTTAGGTTTTTGTTTTCGAAGATTGGTTGTTTTCAGGTACTTCGTTGTTCATTTCGAATGTCTCTTGAAATTATTTGGGTTAGCGTTGTAAAAATATGTTTATTCTCCCACGGTCAGTTGTCCCGTAAGTCCAAACATGCCTGCTGATAGGATATTTAACGGCATGTTCTTAGAGCTGAATTACAAAGAGAGAGACGGAGACTCAGAGAGTGAAATAAAAGTTCCTGATCAGACTCCTGGTGCCTTCCGTTTGCGCTTGGTGTTCGAGCTAGTTTACCCCAACAGTCCAACACAGTTGACGAGCGAGGTTTTTAGCGACGAAGTTCTCCGATTTGGCGTGTAATGAACCAAAAGATCAAAGATATTAGTGACAAGGTTGAACACTTCTTCGAAATTTATGGCAAACGTAATCGCCCTTCCACTTTCGACATAATCACGTGATTCTTGGGCTGTTTTCATCGATTTTGTTTAAGACTAGACCGGCGCTATCGACTGAGTGAAGAAGCATTAGGAAAACGTATTAAGCCATTTATCACATAGCGATTTATGCATTGGAATAACAAGGGTTAGCTGTCCAGCTGAAATAATGTTCTAAACATCTCACTTTAATTGATAATTAACTTTCAGTACAAGAACAGTCAAATGGTGTCTTTCATGAAGTACGTCGTGGTGTTGGCCATGTTTATTCAGATTACCCAGTCGGGTCCACTGGCCTATGGAATTTGCCAGACAGGATGTAACGCTGTCTGGGTAGCCTGTGTAGCTGCTGCCGGTGGGGTTGCAGGTGTTTCCACAGGAGGCATAGGAGTTCCTGCTGCCATTCTAGCGTGTAATGCTGCCCAGGGTACTTGTATGGCTGCGTGTGTCGCTGCTGGTCTTTTACCCACACTTTAGATGAAAATGATGAGGATTGACCAGTTTTTTCTCTGTAACTCGTAACTGCTTCTTGTCTAGCTCGTTAGGTTGAAGAAAACCCTCATTTAGAGCAGTGTTTCGTCTAGACAATCGTAATGCTTCATGGATTACTTTTAATCGTTATAGGAGTTAACTGTATCAATGTATACCAAGCAAAGCATTTCTAAATTTCTAGCTCCAAGGTATCTATATTCAAAGTTTACGTGGCGTGACTCTGCTTATGACCTCAGGGACTCTGAAAATAAGCTTAATGTTCCACTACCGCGCACTAATTATTACAGAAAAAGCTTTAGCTACAATGGCGCCACATTATGGAACAGTTTACCACGCGATATAAGGAACACAGAGTCTCTGGGGTTATTTAAACGTAAGATCAATGACATTTTTTAAGTCTAACGCACGGCATTCACGGAAAACAGCTTTAGTGTTATAGTATGTAGTTTTAATTTTAAATATCTTAGCGTATGTGATATGTATTTTTATAGGCTGATGAATTGATCGTGTCTAAATAAAGATTACAATACAAAAATCCATTAAAATCCATTAAATGATTTCCGGCTCAATTTGATGAACGTGAGCATTAACAACTTAGTACTAGTACAAGACTTCAATCCAATAAAGGTGCCGAGACGTCGGGAGGATCTTGAAAAATTATCAGTCCAAACCTCGATATGCAAGGAGGTATGTAACATTATCAGGGTTCATTATTTCTAACCCTAACCTGGGGTTATTGAACCATCATTGAGTACCTTTTGTGGCATTATAGTGGCCGGGCCCAGAATGATCATATGCAATGTAGATGGGTGTGGTGGTTAGGAACTCGCGTGGTATGAATAACATACGGTAGGCGTTGAAGGGAGAGAGGTAATAATCACAATTGGAATTTTCAAGAGTTTAGCTGTTGCTTTCGCACATAAATCACGAACTTCATTTGCGAAAAATGCGTCTTGGCTAAATTTGTAAACTTTCGCTAACCCATTAACGCCAGTTGTCATCCAGTCTCTGTACTTTGCAATGTTATCAGACACTTCTTTCAAAAACAGCTCCCTAAGTCTGCGTGTATCGAAGGCTTCACTAATTCCTAATCCAAGGGAACAGCAGCGCTCTTCGGTATGTTCCCTTTATTCCCTGAAGTGTCCATTGAGCTGTGAGACGCCTGCTCTGAAAAAAAACAGTTTCCATCTCTTTCAATCTTGTCAACTTCAAGGTTAAAACCCGAAAGATTCCTAATCAGATTTTCCATGTGTTGAGTGATTAAGTCTAATTCCAAAGAATTCATCTTCTTCTCTCCTTCTGTAAACTTTTTAGTTTTAAAACTGGTGGACCAAAGGTAAGCCAGGATCATCTACCGTTTTGTTTTTATATCTTTCCGTAAAGGCGTCCATAAAATCTTGGAGATGTAGAACTCTTTGGATGAATGATATAATCTACAATACTCTGGGTTTTAAGTTGCTCGACGAGTGCTGAAAAATTTACGTTACTTCGTGTTCTCATGAAGTCCTCCGCATGAGAAATTTCAAGTTGCTTCATGCGCTGTTGTGGCGATGAAAGGTTACCTTCTCTAATTATTTCAACTGGCATAACAGGTTTAGCTCTCGAGTTAAATCTGTTAATTTGTCATTTACAATTCCAGGCAAACAATGCACAACTCATCACAGTTATCGCGAGTTCTGGTCCAATCATAGAGGAGCGATCTATTCATATGTCTGTGTAAACGTTCATTCTTTTCTGTTCCACACCGAGGAAGTATGTCCGAAAGACATCCTTTTTGTATGATTGTGTTTGCGAAGCGGTATTCTATTTGAATAAAACAAGTCCAATCTGATTTTTGCTCCTGGAAAGATGCGTTCGTAGAGATTTCTTACCTAACAACAGCCGTCCACTATTATCATTTCTAAGGGAACTCCTTCCCTGTCGAATCTTGTTTTTAGTTCTTTGATTTGATCGTCAATCTCAGAATGCGCAATAGTTTTAGTGATTATAGTGATTTTAGTGATGTATGGCTGTGTATAGCCCTGTATAGCTCTGTATAGCTCTTTATAGCCCTGTATAGCCCCGTATAGCCCTGTATAGCCCTGTATAGCCCTGTATAGCTGTGTAAAGCTGTATATAGCTGTGTATAGCTCTGTACAGCTGTGTATAGCCCTGTATAGCTGTGTATAGTTGTGTATAACTGTATAATTGTGTATGCCTCTGCACAGCTGTGTAAGCCCCGTATAGCTGTGTATGGCTGTATATAGGTGTGTATAGCTCGGTATAACTGTGTATAGCCCTGTATAGTTGTATAAGCCCTTTACAGCTGTGCATAGCTGCGTATTGCCCTGTGTAGCTGTGGATAGTTGTGTATAACTGTGTATAGCCCTACATAGCTGTGTAAAGCTGTGTATAGCTCGGTAAAGCTGTGTATAGCCCTGTATAGCTGTATGTAGTCCTGTATAGCTGTAGATAGCCTTGTATAGCTGTGCGTAGCTGCACATAGCTGTGTATAGCCGTGTATAGCCATGCATAGCTCGATATAGCTGTGTATAGCCCTCTAGAGCTGTGTAAAGCTGTGTATAGCTCGGTATAGCTGTATATCGCCCTGTATAGCTGTGTATAGCCGTGTATAGCTGTGTATAGCCATGTATAGCTCGGTATAGTTGTGTATAGCCCTGTATAACTTTCTAAAGCTCTGTATAGCTCTGTATAGCTGTGTATAGCTGTATATAGCCCTGTATAGCAATGTATAGCCCTGTATAGCTGTATATAGTCCTGTATAGCTGTGTATAGCTGTACATGACTGTGTATAGCCATGTATAGCTGTGTATAGCCATGTATACCTCGGTATAGCTGTGTATAGCCTTGTAGAGCTGTGTGTAGCCCTGTATAGCTATATGTATGGCCGTGTATAGCTGTGTATTTGGCTGTATAGCTGTGTATATGCCTGTATAGTTGTGTATATGGCTGTATAGCTGTGTATAGCCGTGTATAGCTGTGTATAACCCTTTATAGCTGTGTATAGCCCTGTATAGCTGTATATAGCCCTGTATAGCTGTGTATAGCTGTGCATGGCTGTGTATAGCCGTTTATAGCCATGTATAGCTGTATATAGCCCTGTATAGCTGTGTATAGCTGTACATGGCTGTGTATTGCCGTGTATAGCTGTGTATAGCCATGTATACCTCGGCATAGCTGTGTATAGCCTTTTAGAGCTGTGTGTAGCCCTGTATAGCTATATGTATAGCCGTGTATAGCTGTGTATATGGCTGTATAGCTGTGTATATGGCTGTATAGCTGTGTATAGCCGTGTATAGCTGTGTATAGCTCGGTATAGCTGTGTATAGCCCTTTATAGCTGTGTATAGTCCTGTATAGCTGTATATAGCCCTGTATAGCTGTGTATAGCTGTGCATGGCTGTATATAGCCCTGTATAGCTGTGTATAGCCATGTATACCTCGGTATAGCTGTGTATAGCCTTGTAGAGCTGTGTGTAGCCCTACATAGCTATATACAGCCCTGTATAGCTGTGTATAGCTACGCAAAGCTTTGTATAGCCGTGTATAGCTGTGTATATGCCTGAATAACTGCATATAGCTTTTTATAGCCCTATATAACTGTGTATAGGTGTGTATAGCCCTGTATAGCCGTGTATAGCCCCATATAACTATGTATAGCCATGTATTCTTGGGTTTCAGGTGACGTCACAAGTTTTGCTGAAGTTAGTGTCCGCCATGTTGGTGTCCCTCGGGCGTCAAATTTATGAATAGTTAGTCGATTTCTATAGTGAAGCCCTCTCTCTTATCGCCGTATTATTTCGCCAACTACATGAATATCCAGAAAGAAAAAAGCGATAAAAGTATCTGGCATTCATCTTAAGAGATCCCAGTGCTCTCTGAGTTAGAGAGTTGGAAGGAAAGATGTTTACAAAAGATCTCGGTCATCGGGGGTTGACCCTGCAAGCATACCAGCCGAGAAGTTCAGTCCAAAATGCTTGCCTCCTGTGGAAGTGTCGGACTTGCTGAGTTACCTCGTTCTTGAGACCAGCTTCTACACCAAGAAGCAGTTCAAGGCGTTCAAGAGTCTAGAGGCGTTTAATCAAATGGTGTCGGGATTTGTAACCTGAGTTGTAGGCAAAGTAATCGCGGCAAGTATGTCGTGAGAGCACGAGTTTGGCATTCACAGCATATGAATGATCCTTTAGTGAACACCTAGGTAATTTCCGAAAACTATGGGACTATTTTGTCAGCCCATTGCTTGGGATGCAAAGCTGGACTGGCTGAGTCATGCTCACATATCGCGAGTGTTTTTTTTTTTATGCTAGAGGCAACTACTCGAATTCATGGCAAGCTCACTGGGTGTCACGAAAACTCAGACCCCGAAAACTCAGACCCCTCGAAGTGTTCTCCAAGCTTCCGAAGTGCTCCATCATTCGATAGTGCATAGCATAAAGCATGAACCAATTTTTTAATAACATAACCGGTGGAATAATGCAACAAATCCGACGCGAAAGACGGACAACAATATCAAGAGTGATTCTTCAGTGATGCGAATCGTGACGGCGCTGATGCCGAGTCTTCTTTCCCGTTGTTTTTCTCTTCCTGCCTCATTTAAGAACTCTAGCCCAAGGGTCGCAAAATTGTCTTCGTTTTGGGACTGGTGGGCCGAGTCTCTGTTTGTATCCATTATTATCGCGAATTATTTCAGAATTTTAACAGAGCGACAACAAGGATCTGTGCGACGAATTACAAAAAAGTTAACAAACGTCCCTTTCGGCTCGTCAAAATCACGCCACATTTTAATACTTTGATGTTGGAGCGAGCGCATTTGATCCAGTTAACTGTGAATGAAAAGCTCAAAATTAACGGGAAAAATGGAGGAAATCTAAGCTAAATGAAGTCTTGTGTCACTCTTAAATGTTTTAATACTCAACGATCGGACGATTTTGCGAAACGTGCAACTTGCGGCCTTGTTTAGCTGCTTCAGTCGGATCAAGACACAAAAGGTCAAAATACACGCGGCATTACCAGGAGTGATGATGAGTCGAGTTTATCTCTTGAATTTTCGAGGGGTCTGAGGTCTGAGGTCTGAGTTTTCGGGGTGCAGCCGCATGCCTCGAACCATACAACAACTTCTAGTTCCTCCTGTTCTTCCCCTTGATTTGTAATGATCTTAGGTATAGCGCATTAGATCATAAATCTAATGAATTTTGCGCCATAGAAATAATAAAATTATTAAATTATTATACGAAAAAATCCTTAGTCTTTATGCTTTCCACGTTTGCTCGAACAGCCAACAACAATGCATAAAACCATCCCTTCTTTCTCACATGAACTCTTCGTTAGATACGGTTTGTTTACGCTCGAGGGACACCAAGATGGTGGATAGTAACCGTTGCTAAGCTATTGGTCACGTGGGTGAAACCCAAGAATAGCCCTGTATAGATGTGTATAGCCCCAAATAACTGGATATAGCCCTGTATAGCTGTGTATAGCTGCGCATGGCTGTGTATAGCCGTGTATAGCTGTGTATAGCCATGTATTCCTTGGTATAATTTGGATATATCAACAAAGTTGAAATGGTAAATTGGCCACCGTAATGATTACAAAAGCTGACGTTTCGAGCGTTAGCCCTTCGTCGTTAGCTCCGACGAAGGGCTAACGCTCGAAACGTCAGCTTTTGTAATCATTACGGTGGCCAATTTACCATTTCAACTTTGTTGATATATCCAAATTATTTCATTACTCCCACCGACGCAGCCCCAAACAGTTTCTTTCGAAACTATCAGCCTTTATTCCTTGGTATAGCTGAGTATAGCCTTGTATAGCTATGTGTAGCCCTGTATAGCTGTGCGTAGCCGTGTATAGCTGTATGTAGCCCTGTATAGCTGTGTATAACCGTGTATAGCTGTGTATAGCCCAGTATAGCTGTGTATAGCCCTGTATAGCTGAGGATAGCCGTGTATACCTGTGTATATCCCTGTATCGCTGTGTGTAGCCCTGTATAGCTCTGTAGAGCCCTGTATAGCTGTGTATAGACCTGTATAGCTTTGTGTAGCCCTGGGTAGCTAGGTATAGCTGCGTAGAACTATGTATAGCTGTGTGTAGCCGTGTATAGCCGTGTATAGCTGTCCATAGCCGTGTATAACGGTGTATAGCCCAGTATAGCCCAGTATAGCTGTGTGGAGCTGTGTATAAATATAACCCTTTATAGCTGTGTAGTGTGTAGAGCTGTCACGTTGCTGTACAAAGAACGCTTCAGAACATTATACGACTTTTTGTTTTCTTAAAATATAGCTTTGTTTCGTTTTGATTACGTGATTATGAAATATTCTTTTTCGGTTAGCCGCAAAGAGTTGTTGCAGTTTAGTTTTCTTTACGTCATAGAGGTATATTATGCCTTTTTTCACGCAAACATATTAGTTTTAAGGTGTTTCCCCTGGAGTAAAGAGGTGTTTTATAGGAGTCCTTCGGAGATTTTTTACAACCTGGAGTTTTCTCATCCCCGGAGTCAAGATCAGACGTAAGTCACGATCTAATTTGAATATATTAACAAAGTTGAAATGGTGACCGTTACGATTATAAAAGCTGACGGTTCGAGCGTTAGCCCTTCATCGGAGCGAATAGAGGAATTGTGGGTCGTGTGTGCTTTTAAAGGCAGAAAATGAAGCTACGTTATTGGTGGGAACATGGCAACGAGAAAAACACGAATAAATTAGTGGAATGAAAAGCGTTCGTTGAAACCTGTGGGATTTAGACTGCCGGTTTGAAAGATGAGCTTTTGTTCAAGAGTTTTACGGCTTTCCGTGCTACCTAAGTGTAAGGAAAGACCGCAGATTGCCATATGTTGCTTAGAATGATTAGGTAAATTAAAATGTTTGGCGACTGGTTTCGATGTGTCCTTGTCATTCCTCTCCACGTCGCAAAGGTGTTCTCGGAATTAGTAAGTCACGATCGTTGAGTCCCTGTCAGTTTTTAGTTGTGTTTTCTGTCGTAAGATTTGTAGTTTAGCTCGTTTCCTTAGCTGAGACAAATCGTGCACTCCTTTTTAGTTTTTACCGCAAGTCGGCTAGCCTGATTACATGATGTAATCCAATAAACGTGCGTAAGAGTGTAAAGCTGTATATAGCCCTGTATAATTGTGTATAGCCCTGTATAGCTGTGTATAGTCCTGTATAGCTCTGTATAGCCCTGTTTGGCAGTGTAGAGCCCTGTATAGCTATGTATAGCCCAGTGTAGCAGTGTATAGCCCTGTATGGCTGTGTATAGCCCTGTATAGCTGTTTATAGCTGTGTATAGCCCTGTATAGCTGTATGTAATTCTGCATAGCTGTATATAGCGCTGTATGTTGCATGTAGTGTTAGGACATCATATGTATGTAAAGTATAGGACATAATATGTATTGAGACATAATAATACCCTATACATGAGTTACTTACCACAGTCAGTGGTGATTCCGCTGACTGACTGACACACATGGACATATGCGACCGGGCAAATGTGGTACTTGAGTGAAACCGAAAAGGACTTGAAGAAGTCCCTCGAGAAAAAAAGTGATTATTTTAGGGATAGAGAAAGTTATTTTCGATTGGTTGTAAACGTCTTTTTGGGAAAAAAAAATATTTTAAACGTCTCCTTGGTTAAGTTTGGGCTTCACTTGCGGGCTGGGCTCGATGATTGCTCATGATATGAAATCACTGACATCTTTCCTCCTATTTGCTGTAATTAAAAGGCTCGTTTCATTAAAATCTTAGGAGGAGGAGGAGGATGATAGTTTTATTCCAACTTACAACCTACTTTACAACTTCATTTACTATTTGACAAAAGAAAAATACAAAAATGGTCGCTTCCCGCTTCTTAGTATCGAGTGGAGTTGTCCACTGTTTCTTCCCGGAATAACTTTGAAAGTAATGTATTAATTCAAAGAATTCTCCATGTAACAGTAATTGTTTCACTGATGTTACTAATGTGATACATTGCAAGCGCAGAGGATTGCATAACTGCATGTGGAATTCTATCATCACGTGGTTACAAATATTGGTGAAGATGTTGCTTTTTCCTTGGATAAATCTTTGGAAAGCTTCAAACTTACAATTCAAGCAGTTTAGGGCCAAATAAAAACAGCTGCAAAGGAGACACCTCGCGTCCAGGAAGGGAAATAGACCACTTTCATAAATGGCTGCTGGATCAATATTCTTTTGTTTAAATTTAAATTTGCCTAGGTGGCCTCGTTCTCCAGTACAAAATTCAAAAGAATACATTATCTCAAGCGAGGCCACCCAGGCAAATTTAAATTTAAACAAAAGAATATTAATCCGGCAGCCATTTATGAAAGTGGTGTATAGTACTAAATTTCCTGATCAGAGTGAAATACCGTGCCACTTTCCAGGTACTTTTGCACTTGCAATACGAAAATGGAAACAAGTTTTGAATCGCAAAACGCTCACTTAGTATAACATTTGACAGGGAAAAGAGGATTTCTACTTTTATTTATAAGGTCAATTAGTTTCAGACCTCAGTCAAAGTTGCAAAATTGCTATACATGATTGGGTTAGTAATACTATTAGCAGCAAAAAAGAGTTATAACTTGACAAACAATATTCAAGTAAAGAATAAGAAAGATGGTAATTTTTGAGCTCGGTAAAGAAATGTAGAAAGATTTTTTTCCTCCAGACTAGACGAAAAAACATTTTTCTACAATATTCAAGTAATAGGTCTGACTGGCGTTTATCTTTTAAATGTATGCAGTTAGATCATCTTGGCGATTCTGGGCGCTCGATCTGGCCTTGGCTTCATAAAGCAGTTTGTTGTTATGGAACATATTCAGCAGAGTCTGGTCAGCAGCATTCTCTGGCTCAGGTTTGATAAGTAGAGCAAACACACCACTCAATACATCTCTAATACAACGGGTTGGTAACCAGTTCTCACCAGTCAGGAATCCCAGGCACACGTGACCAGTTGATGGACTCACATTGATGTGATAAATGGGAGGCAGGAAACGTACCTGGCAGTGAGAAATAAAAAAAAAATATCCATAGAAACTTTGTCCCCTCTAATTCTCTTGTTCCTTAAGTCTTCAGACCTTCTCTTTTGGACCAGAAATGTTAGTAAATCAGAATACAAGTAGTCAGCTATGTATAGTAATGATCACCATGATATTAAAAGATCTAATGCAGTGTAATCAGAAATTAATCACAAAGAACAAAAGTTGTTCCTATCTACCTAACCCTAAGAAACAAAGCAAGAGCTAATGAATAAATAGCTAAATAAGTAGATATGCTATCATTTTGCAGCGGCTTACATGCATGTACTATATTCGTGTGGGAGCAAGACCAATTTTTTTGTTTTTTGTTTTTAATTAATCAGGTTTAAGTTCTGCTCAGGGCTTTTATGTTGTAGTACAGTTTCATTTAAAGAACCTTTGCAACTAATAGTGAAACTAGTTTCAAAATTTCAAAACTCAATAAGAAAACAAGATCACGAGAAGGCCGGGAAACTAGTTTCTTTGTAGCTATGACGGTCAGTCGTTCGCACTGAAGTAAAACATTTATTTCAAAGTATTACCGTTGGTGGTTCAAGAGGGTAGTTTTCACTTAGGCGATAAGATATTAGTTAAGAATTAAACGTCGTAGTGATAAAAATAAATAACCAAAGAGATTAACAACAATGATAGTAAGGATAACAGTTTACAATGATACGGTTCCAAGAGCCCCAATGCCTTTGCAATAGCAATTAAGTTAACCATCATATTGAGTAACATTTAGTTGCATAGATAAACGAGTCGCCCCAACATATTGCTGAAAATGGTTTCGTTACTTCTTAAGCCCCAGCTCTTTGACAGATGGATGGCATTACTCTTTTTCGTGTGTTCCCTCGACATTGATTTCAAAAATGCTCAGCTACTTCTGAACAAGTTGTGATTAGCCATTATAAACACTCCTATATAAATTTATATGTATGTGCTCGTGCCTCATAAGCGAGTTTGATGACCACCACTTTTCACTATTGAAATCTGAACGGTTTGCAAAGTTTCAAAAACATATCTACCCACGGTTCTGTCCATTTATTCAAGTAATTCAATGATTTTTTTATTTTTTCAAACTATTTTCTAAAGCATAAATCATAGAAAGCTTGCTCAAAAATGCATTGAAAAAGCAAATCGGTCAATTTTGAGTTTGAAAGAGTACGAACCTACATTTTATATAGCTACAATGTCCGACGACACAGAAAAACATGACTGATTCCCTCTGCCGGCAAGACGTCATGTCACTGACAGAAGTGCTGGGAAAAGGCCCTTAGTCGTAGCACTTCCCCAAACCTCACCAAAATACCTCAAATAAAAAGCCAGCTGATCTAAAGGATACGGTACATAAACTTGAACTTTGAACCGCCCTCCTGAAAGAAAGACACAAATATCTAATGAGAACTTTTCTCATACAGGATGTGAGAATGCCCAAGTAATAAAATCTCTTCACCTTTGTAGAGTGAATCTTCAGGACCTGGTACTACAGCCTCCCATAACTGGAGACTGTCGGATGGAAGTGTTACCTCAATTCCATGAGGCCTCAAGGACTGCACTTGTTTTAGCTCCTTCTGTACCCTGAAATATTTGTAAATCACTGAAATTCTGAATTCAACAAACATTTTCATTGGCTCCTATTTATGAGTTGAGTTCGACGACTTACTTGCACCTTGCCCTTTTATTATGTTAAGGGACTGGTCATTATTTATCGGGAGGGGGGGTGGCTGGTGCAATGTAAAATATGCCATGCTTCATTTTTGCTGACCCCCCCTTTTACTTTAACATGATTTTTGCTGACCCCCCCTTCCCATTCCCCCTTGTCCTCGGGCATGCATGAAACAAAAAGTATCTATTTATCAAGTCACCATGTCCAACTGATAGACATTCTATTTAAAGCTACCTTAAATTTGGATTTGAGTTGCTCTTCTCCCAGACAGTGTGTAGACAATTGTCGTATTAACATTAAAGTTCTCGGTGCTCTCAATCATTTCTTCTTCTTCAGTCGACTCCTTTTCCTCTTCAGAGCTTGAAATACCAATCTCTGCAAAGACACAGTCTTCTTCCTCTGAGTCGTCTTCTGATTCACTACTGAGTGAATCAGAATACGACTGATTGTCACTCTTCCCATCCTCCTCTCTCTCAATGCGTTTAGCAAGTTCTTGGATGACACTTTCTTTAATTGCTTCCAGCTTTGCCTTTTTTGTTCCATATTTTCCAAGGTTATGGTGGTTATGTATAAAGCTATTTTAATAGGCTGTATTTGTTAATGGCATCTAGATGCAGCTTTTAACATTTTTCCTGGCAAAAACTTTTGCATATTTTTGAATGCCCCCCCCCCTTTAAGCCATGCATAAAAAATGGTGGCCCCCCTATTTGCACCAGCCCCCCTTCCGATAAATAATGACCAGTCCCTAAGAAATAGATGTTGCATGCACCTTTTAAGGAAAAGATCACAATTAATTGTGCCATCGACTTGTATATATATATACAATGCCTATGAGATGGGAGAGCTGTTAGACGATGGAAGCCTAAAAGAGAATCGATATCGAAAATGTGACACAGGCGAAGTCATGCAACTAAGACACAATGATTTCCGCGAAGCAAAGCAGCTCCTTAGCAATCCAACTTGAATCTGGCTACTTCCCCTGTCCTCAGTCACTCCCTATTTCATTTCCAACATATTTGGAAGTTTTACACATCTTTCAAACGTTTTGCAGATTCTAGAGATCTTAGTCACATGAGTCGAAAGCGCACTAGCTGATTTCGTCCGCACCGAGAAGATCAAAATTTCACGTAACACGGTTTTGCAGTGTTAAGCACAAAAAGAGCGTGTGGGTGTTTTTGAATACGGTAAGTCTCAGGCTTGATAGATTATGAATGACTACCGGTATTTCATTGTTCACTTAGTAGGACTTTTGAAAGTCGCTGCAATTACAGGCTAATAAAAGAGTATTCGCTACGGAACTCGGGCATACATAAGTTTGAAACGGTACGTTTTCTCACCTTGAAATGAAATCTCTCTTCAAGCTCATTGCGTGCAAGTACTGACTTATCTGTGCATTTGGTGTCTGTTTCAGTTTGTGTTCAGCATTATAATATTATACAACGCCCAATCTAAGGGATTTTCCCAGGGAAAAAACCCAAGGAGAACAAGGGTCAACAAGGACAAGGGAAATTTCCCTTCAGAGCTAAGACGTTGAAATGAAAATCATAGGAAAATTAGATAAAAAATACAGAAGGAGAGGAAAATTTGTATTTGGCACCGCAATACACATGAAGAATCTCAGCAGATTTCCACCATGTTCAGTTTGAAGAAGCGCTACCTTATCTTTCCGGATGAATTCACCGTGTGTTCATCCAGAAAGATAAGGTAACGCTTCTTCAGACTGAACATGGTGGAAATCTGCTGAGATTCATTATATGTATCGCAGTGCCAAATACAAATTGTCCTCTGCTTCTGTTAATTTTTAGCTAATTTCCCTATTCTTTTCATGTTTGCAGGTGCGAATGGGAAAACCCCCGTAGGTAAATCCCCTTCGTTGTTTTCCTAGAAAATGATCTCACGCATAACAAAAGTCACGCCACTTATTCACTGAATGTTTCATACAAAACGTGGGCCACAGAATCCTTCAAAATTCATGACTGTTTTCTCAGAGAGAAGAAATAAAAATTAAAGAATAACTAGAATGCAACAAAGAACTTGGCTGAGGGTGGAAAGGAAAGAGTAAGCGAGATAAAGTTCGAAAGAGTTTGGTTACGTAGTGCGAGTGCAAATCATTGTATATTCTCAAATTCTTATATCTAAGTAATTGTCTTTTAACGAATAGGAAGAAACTCGAGTTCAAAATAAAAGGCACACTTATTTAAGGATATAAATAGGAGGCAGAATAGGTGTTTTAAGTTGTGCATGCTTCTCTCAATATTCGAAATCCAGTGGGTCACGACAGTACAACTTGGGGATTATCCCATACGTGACATCACTGCTTTGTATGGGGCTATATTATTATCATCCACTTTAAAAACTTTCAGTTTCACCAAAGTTGATGTGTGGGCAAGATCGTGTAGTCTCTGGTCGCGTGTTTATTGGGTTGTGAGTGAGCATCGAAGGTGAGCACGCTTTCTAAAGATTGTATAGTTTACCAAAGTTCAAGCCCAGTAAATCTTGATTCATTATTTCTCTGCAGATATACAATACTCGATGGCATCGGGATTAATCCAAATATTCGTGTACGGCATAAGACGAGACATTACTACCATAAATATTCACAAGGTAAGGTGGCTGTCAAAAGTAAAACGCAAAAGTTTACATTCACGCCAGCTCAAGTCTCAAAATGTTTTCTTCTTTAACTTAGGATGCAACGGTCAAGGAATTCTTTACCATGATTTCTCAAAAGAAGGGCATACCGGTGGACCAAATGCGCGCAATTTATACCACAAAACAATTGGAGATAGGTAAACGTTTGTCAGATTACGGAGTTCAAAATGAGTCCAACGTCTTCTTGGTTCTTCGTCTACTCGGTGGATCTGAACAATCAATTCCACCAGAGAAAGAATTGGATGACGCAGTGGAACTGAGCAATGACCCGGATATGATCACGTGGGATGATGATCCTGAAAACAAGAGAGCTAAGATGCCTTGCGGGCATGCTATAAGTAAGATTTAATCCTTACCAATCTTCAGGTCTTGTGTTTCTTGGCTGTTTGATTCAATTAACTTCTATAACTATTTATCAGTACAATCCTCATCCCTGAAGTAAATTGTAGTTATCTGTTGTAGAACTGTCAGTAACAGCGTCCGTTTTAGTAAAGCAGTACTATAACGAAATGTACCATTGTAGGTAATCTATCATTGTAATGTAACTTAACGCGATGTTGTTATTTCATGCATCTCTGTTTTAATTTTATGTATCTCTGTTAAGTATTGCGTGATATTCGAAAAAAAAAAAACAAAACAAAACAAATAATATAAACACGAGGAGGCCTCCACAAACCACTACGGGGGAGAATTCTCCATATATTGTCAAGTAACCTGAAGTATTACAACTAAGGAAGTTACAATGTACTTAATGATTATTCATTGAAAAGAGAGTCGAACATTTTTCTCAAAAAAAAAAAAAAAAAATCTTCACTACTCCGGTCTTGCCGTTTTGCATTGAACATAGAAGAGAGTGCCCAACTGTTGCTCAGTCGCTCTACTGTAGCTAGGAAATTATTTTATGAAGTTAAAGAAACACGACACTGGCAAGCAAGGGGAACGCGGTTGTGACTGGAGGGGAGAAGGAGGGGAAACTTCTTCTTTTTCATCAACCGCTTCCATACGCTTACCATCATCCTTTTCCTCTGTTTCATTCATCTAAATTCATAGACGCTTATGGTGTGCAAGAACAAATCTCTGGACTAACACGGCCTTTAGTCAACAATATGATGGCTCGCATGAATGACGTCCTGTTGCCAACTTGTTTACTCGGGAAATATCTAAGTTCGGTTACTTCGTTTATCCCCTTCCAAATAATGCATATTAAGGAGAAATTTGGCCAGTTGGTAAATTACTGTTGAACGGTACATATATATTTCTTTCTCAGCTCCAGAATCTCTTACAGCCTACTGCCGTAGCATCTTAGATGTAGGCCGGTCCCAATTTCTGTGTCCCTACATGAGCCAAGACAAACCACCGGTTTATTGCCGCAAAGAGTGGGACTACATAGACGTTCGTCGCTTGGCTGTTTTGTCAGAGGAAGAAATTAAAGAGTTTGAAAACAAAATCTCCCGGAACTATCTGGTCAAGGGCATGGGAATTCAAGAATGTCCAAAATGCAACTCTATGGTGCAACGAAGCGATAAAAAGCTGGTACGAGTGGTTTGCCTTGTTTGCAGCAAGGATAAAAGCGAAGCTTTCGAGTTTTGCTGGCATTGTCTTCACAAATGGAATAATAACAGCATGACCGAGTGTGGTGCGTAGTTTTTTTTGTAAATATGATTCATCCCATGAAAATTTATCAAAGTTAACAAGTCACACGCTTAGCTGGCGTTTTTTTTGCCATTGGTCTAGGTTGTAAATGCAAGCTCACGTGAGACATCGCAACTTCATTCCAGTTGGCATTTGTTAGTATTTTCGAGTAGTTTGGTGGCGGTCATTTATCAGCAGTTCGTCACGGTAGTTTTCAAGCGTTCTCCCACCCTATCCCTCCCTCTTTTCCCCTTTGTTTGATCTGGTCAGTTTTGACGGGGGCTTGGAAGGGGGGCGCGGGAATTCACCATCCATGAGAATGATACTCCGGCTACTTGAGGACTTGTTTGCAAAAGTGGGAGGTGCTGCAGTCGGTGACTTGTAGAGAAAAATTTATCTCAACGCTTTCAATAACTTCTCTATTATGATTTTCACACTCTCAAATAATTCGCTTGCATCTTAGGAAATGAAGACTGCTGGAGTGAGGATAAACGTCTCAAGATCCTTCGGAATTGTCCCAGGAAGACTATCGTTGGAGTGGTGGGATCCCCCTCCGTTCGGGCCTGTGTGTCGTGTGGCATGATGATTGAGCATGTGCGGAATTGTAAGCACATGCACTGTCGCTGCGGTCAAGATTTCTGCTTCATCTGCTTGGAGCCTAAAGGACCCAGTGGTTGGAAATGTGGAGGTTCCAATGAAGAATGCACAGTAGCACCAGTGCAAACAACGATCCCTGGAGATAATTAAAGCCTGAACATTTTTGGTGCACTAAAAAGTGAGGCACAGCGAGTTATAAAGTAATGCTCGTTTAAAAATAGCTTAGAGGAGCTACATTGTGTATATATCGACGTTTTGAGTATCATTTAGCGACATAGATAATTGTATTTAGGTGGCAAGAAACTTAGAATAACAGTCTGTTGGGTAGACAATGAGTTTGCCTTCAGTCGTTGATCGATGGAACTACAACATAGAAATTAAGTCAAGTGTTGAAGATTTGATTCATGATAACTGTGGCTGTACCAACTAAAGCTACTCAAATCTTAGTAATCGAGTTAGCTACTTTTTAGGGCTTTTATTCAGTAGGTTTAACGACTTTTCTGTTCAATTGTAACATTTCTGTATTTTAAACAGTGCCTTACTTTGAAGGGTAATTTTAAAGAAGAGTACTATATTAACCGGAGGTTGTTAATAAATGTCATTCTGATACAATGAGTATATGAAGTTCATATATTTTGAACTGCGGTTGTAGATACGTATGATGCACGATCCTCGCAGTAGAGAGCGCTATTTATGCAATAGTGAAAATCAGACCTGAAAAAAATGAGGCCTGTACGGGATTCGAACCACTGACCTCTGCGACCAGAGCTGCACTAGTATCGCAGAGGTCAGTGGTTCGAATCTCGTACAGGCCTGATTTTTTTCAGGTCTGATTTTCGCTATTGCATAAATAGCGCTCTCTACTGCGAGGATCGTGCATCATACGTAAATGTCATTCTACCCATTAAGGGACGGATCCTTTTGGTGTTTTTATCAGTCACATGACGGTTTGTTATTCTTTTGTCTCTCATGTTTTTTGTTGCTGTTTTTTAACTTCTTCTCATTGTGCTGCAAGCTGCTGTCCACCTTAATTTATTAAAGATGGAGGATTCAACTTTGCGATTACTTAAGACTTTTTAGCAGCTTGTTTCTAGAAAACGAGTGTGATTTTCGATCCTCTCTATTGGTTTGCCTTTGGTTGTGTATTTATTTATCATCTATGGACTTAGATAAGATTTTATTGTTAGGTTTTCTTACCCTATGACCCCTAAGAGATCTAGAGGCATGCCTGATTAATCTAGATTTTGATTAATTGCTTTTTCATTA
Source organism: Stylophora pistillata (assembly GCF_964205215.1). Lineage (NCBI taxonomy): Eukaryota > Metazoa > Cnidaria > Anthozoa > Scleractinia > Pocilloporidae > Stylophora > Stylophora pistillata. The sequence continues at coordinate 2,481,251 of NC_142531.1, forward strand.
CAACAGAGAGTCACTTTCACCCAAGGATCCTTCACACCCCTAACCCTCATTTAACCTCGTCCCTGTCACTGCAATCTTGTTTTCAGGCTCTCTCTCTTTTCATTCCTTCTAATCCCCCCTCTCTCCCTGCCTGCCCCCTCTCTCCCTGCCTCCCCCCTCTCTCCCTACCTCTCTCCCTGCCTCCCCCCTCTCTCCCTGCCTCTCTCCCTGCCTCTCTCCCTGCCTCTCTCCCTGCATCTCTCCCTGCCTCTCTCCCTGCCTCTCTCCCTGCCTCTCTCCCTGCCTCCCCCCTCTCTCCCTGCCTCTCTCCCTGCCTCCCCCCTCTCTCCCTGCCTCTCTCCCTGCCTCTCTCCCTGCCTCTCTCCCTGCCTCTCTCCCTGCCTCCCCCCTATCTCCCTACCTCTCTCCCTGCCTCTCTCCCTGCCTCTCTCCCTGCCTCCCCCCTCTCTCTCTGCCTCTCTCCCTGCCTCTCTCCCTGCCTCTCTCCCTGCCTCTCTCCCTGCCTCTCTCCCTGCCTCTCTCCCTGCCTCCCCCCTCTCTCCCTGCCTCTCTCCCTGCCTCTCTCCCTGCCTCTCTCCCTGCCTCCCCCCTCTCTCCCTGCCTCTCTCCCTGCCTCTCTCCCTGCCTCCCCCCTCTCTCCCTGCCTCTCTCCCTGCCTCTCTCCCTGCCTCTCTCCCTGCCTCTCTCCCTGCCTCCCCCCTATCTCCCTACCTCTCTCCCTGCCTCTCTCCCTGCCTCTCTCCCTGCCTCCCCCCTCTCTCCCTGCCTCTCTCCCTGCCTCTCTCCCTGCCTCTCTCCCTGCCTCTCTCCCTGCCTCCCCCCTATCTCCCTACCTCTCTCCCTGCCTCTCTCCCTGCCTCTCTCCCTGCCTCCCCCCTCTCTCTCTGCCTCTCTCCCTGCCTCTCTCCCTGCCTCTCTCCCTGCCTCTCTCCCTGCCTCTCTCCCTGCCTCTCTCCCTGCCTCCCCCCTCTCTCCCTGCCTCTCTCCCTGCCTCTCTCCCTGCCTCCCCCCTCTCTCCCTGCCTCTCTCCCTGCCTCTCTCCCTGCCTCTCTCCCTGCCTCTCTCCCTGCCTCTCTCCCTGCCTCTCTCCCTGCCTCTCTCCCTGCCTCCCCCCTCTCTCCCTGCCTCTCTCCCTGCCTCCCCCCTCTCTCCCTGCCTCTCTCCCTGCCTCTCTCCCTGCCTCTCTCCCTGCCTCTCTCCCTGCCTCCCCCCTATCTCCCTACCTCTCTCCCTGCCTCTCTCCCTGCCTCTCTCCCTGCCTCCCCCCTCTCTCTCTGCCTCTCTCCCTGCCTCTCTCCCTGCCTCTCTCCCTGCCTCTCTCCCTGCCTCTCTCCCTGCCTCTCTCCCTGCCTCCCCCCTCTCTCCCTGCCTCTCTCCCTGCCTCTCTCCCTGCCTCCCCCCTCTCTCCCTGCCTCTCTCCCTGCCTCTCTCCCTGCCTCCCCCCTCTCTCCCTGCCTCTCTCCCTGCCTCTCTCCCTGCCTCTCTCCCTGCCTCTCTCCCTGCCTCCCCCCTATCTCCCTACCTCTCTCCCTGCCTCTCTCCCTGCCTCTCTCCCTGCCTCCCCCCTCTCTCCCTGCCTCTCTCCCTGCCTCTCTCCCTGCCTCTCTCCCTGCCTCTCTCCCTGCCTCTCTCCCTGCCTCTCTCCCTGCCTCCCCCCTCTCTCCCTGCCTCTCTCCCTGCCTCTCTCCCTGCCTCTCTCCCTGCCTCCCCCCTCTCTCCCTGCCTCTCTCCCTGCCTCTCTCCCTGCCTCCCCCCTCTCTCCCTGCCTCTCTCCCTGCCTCTCTCCCTGCCTCCCCCTTCTCTCCCTGCCTCTCTCCCTGCCTCCCCCCTCTCTCCCTGCCTCTCTCCCTGCCTCTCTCCCTGCCTCCCCCCTCTCTCCCTGCCTCTCTCCCTGCCTCTCTCCCTGCCTCTCTCCCTGCCTCTCTCCCTGCCTCCCCCCTCTCTCCCTGCCTCCCCCCTCTCTCCCTGCCTCTCTTCCTGCCTCTCTCCCTGCCTCTCTCCCTGCCTCCCCCCTCTCTCCCTGCCTCTCTCCCTGCCTCTCTCCCTGCCTCCCCCCTCTCTCCCTGCCTCTCTCCCTGCCTCTCTCCCTGCCTCTCTTCCTGCCTCCCCCCTCTCTCCCTGCCTCTCTCCCTGCCTCCCCCCTCTCTCCCTGCCTCTCTCCCTGCCTCTCTCCCTGCCTCTCTCCCTGCCTCTCTCCCTGCCTCTCTCCCTGCCTCTCTCCCTGCCTCTCTCCCTGCCTCTCTCCCTGCCTCTCTCCCTGCCTCTCTCCCTGCCTCTCTCCCTGCCTCTCTCCCTGCCTCTCTCCCTGCCTCTCTCCCTGCCTCCCCCCTCTCTCCCTGCCTCTCTCCCTGCCTCCCCCTCTCTCCCTGCCTCTCTCCCTGCCTCTCTCCCTGCCTCCCCCCTCTCTCCCTGCCTCTCTCCCTGCCTCTCTCCCTACCTCCCCCTCTCTCCCTGCCTCCCCCTCTTTCTCCCTGCCTCCCCCCTCCCCTTTTATCTTCCCCCTCTCTTTCCCTTTGGCGTTAAGAAGACGACGAGGTTTTTGTTGTGTCGTTAGTTACCCTGGTACTTTGGGTCTGTAAGTTATTCAGACCGTTAGACATAAATCCTTATTAGATATCGTAATGTGTTTGGCTCTTTTCTTTCCTCAGCTCTTACAAGGTCAGAAAGACGGCAAATATTTTGAAAAATTCCAAGAAGGAGGGCTTACCTTTCCACCCACTTACAAATACAAACCTGGAACAGATCAATGGGACACAGAAAGGTAGGTCACATTACTCATAGAGAGAACCGTCAACCAAAGCTGAGGAATTCACAATGACCGATCAGATCAAAGATGGAGAACATACGGAGCCAATGAGAATTCGAATTACATACATACAAACGACCATGATAGGGCTCGAAGTTAACTTTTTGTTTCACTGGCAAAGTTCTGCTGGTGAGATTTTTTTCCCACTTGCAAACTGGTCAGACTACTAGCAAATTCATCGCCACCGACACTGACACTCTTGAAGAAAGAAGTTATATTTGACATGTGTAATAAAAATGATAGCCCCGAAACGACGAGGAACAACAACAACACGCGAATGCGCAGGGACAGAGCTTCGGTATAATACCGTTGGTGAGTGGCTGACAAAACGCTCAGCGTCCGCTGTTTCATTTTCCTCACATGTCGTTCGTATATTCCTTCTTGCGTTCCAACAGCTTTCTCCAAATAATTAGGACACATGGATGATTTTAACTCGCAAACGTTTGCTAGAGGATATTATCAATATCACTCGCATTTTGCGGGTTTTCGAGCGTTAATTTCGAGCCCTGCATAAGTTTGGGTTGGTTTTCATCTGATTGGTTGATGAAGTGGCGATAGTGTTTTAGACAAATCACATAGTATAACTGAGAAAAACCAATTAATTCCTGGACTGCTTTTGACATTTATATGAAAACTACTCTAAAATTTGTTGTGATCCCATTACAGTGGAAAATATCGCAAACCTGCCTGGACTGATCGTGTATTGTGGCTCGAATCCGAGGAGAGGAAAAACACTGTTACACAGGAGAGTTACGTGTCTTATCAGTCTTACCAAACAAGTGATCACAGACCTGTTGGTGCCTCGCTTGCAGTGAACCTTAATGTGAGTGGCTTAATATAAATGATGTTATACCGCTTTTTGATATCGAAGCCAAATCGCAAGAGCCATTCAGAAGAAAGGTTAGCAATGCAAGGAGCCAATCGCAGCTCGACAGTAAGTACGCGTGGTTCAAAGCGCTGGAACATAGAGTGACTGATGGCACGATTAGTTTTATTAACATATGATAAGTTGAGAAAGATGTGCCGGTGTCTAAACCAGTTGCAGACTCTGGTAAAGTTAAACCAGTGCAATCCTGGGCGGTGTTTGACTCTCGATGAAATTGCTCAGTGGCTGATGTTATTTTGTTTGCCTCGTACAGGACTCCACCTCGTCAATGGAGGATCCTATTTCGTGGAAGTTGGATCTCATGAGTCTTCCATGGTACGGCAACGAGGTTGGTATTCGCTATACCAAAACCAAAGAAATTGGAGAGGCAGTGGTCTGCAAATAATAAGTGGGCGCGCTTCGGATACGAAGGACCAGATCTTATTAGTAACAAAGGCCAGTCATATCTGAAAACTTAACCTGAACTTGAAAACACCAAAGAACAAGTCTTGTGTATTAGCTTACGCTGAAACACTGACTTCATGCCTTTTGTAGGCTGCGTGCCTGTCGCATGTATGCTACAAGAAAATATGGTTAACTTATACATTTGCAGTATCTTACTGCTACTCCCGTTTTTTTTTTTGTGTGTGTGTCTGTGTGTAGGATGGTTTGTGTGTATACGTGGTGAAGAACTACAAGACATACAGCTGGGATTGGATTGGTCTCTACCGGGTTTGTACATATTTTATGGTTCCTATACCTTTTTAAATAATGTCTTCCCGCTTTAGAGTCTTCATTCCTTGGGCTGATGATTTTGTTGGTAACATGATCAACGTAACGTGAGGTTTAAAAGTAGTAGAAAGACCTTTAGGTCTCGATCCTTCCCCTCCGTGACACTACATACAATTGATCAGAATCGGCGAAGCAAGTGATTTTCCTAATAAAGGCAGGGAATTAAGGTTCTTTGGACCTTTAACCTGAGGTAGCTCGCAGACGCATTTAAGTGCAAGCGTGAGGCAAACTGGCTCGCGAAGTTGCTCTCTTCTCAAACGCAAAAAAGGTTTGCTCGTATTTTGTAGTTTAATTTTGTGGGCTCAGCTGTTCCTTATACTTTTGATGGTCTTCCACAATAGCTGAATTCATTTGATACGTACATCACAAGTCGTGAAGTTAAGTAAGAAATGGCAAAAATTCGTTGAAAGTTGATAGATAAGCTTGGGAGTGGATACCAATGATAATCGACTCCTTTACTGAATAGTAATGCGACTCATTGCTGCGAAACCGTTCGTTATAGGTCGGTTTTCAACATGTTTTCGATTACGAAATGTATGAGTGGGCCGTGGGGGACGGGGATGAGTACGGCGAGAACGGCTGCGCAGTGTTGTTCGACTGTCTGCCAGAGGAGGCTGGCCATTACGTGATGTGTTGCTACAGCTACAAGTTGGACTGCATTATATCCGTCAGTGAACCATTTGAGGTAAGACCCAATACTTTCTTCACTTCTTAATTATGATTTGCCAACGCTGCAATGTGACTGACTAGATTTAAAATGTATTAATGCTTTGAATGGGAATTGACTGGGCAACCTTTCTGGCTTCGTCGTTGACTCCAGAAACCCCCCCCCCCCCCCCACATGCTAAATTTTTTTTATCGTTGAAACTTGAATCGGAATTGTCTTAAACCGGACTACACCGTTGGGAGGTAGGTTGCAATAGATGTTTCCCTGTCATTGTTTCCCTTCTTACCCCCAGAAGAGACGGGTGGATTCGTGGGGCAATTCCACGGGTCCAGTGGTCTCTTCGGCGGAGGAGCCGGGGCTGCGATATTTCCTGAACAGCGGTTATATATCGAGCCTTGACACCCACGAATACCTTAGACTACCTCTTCTCACTGACGTATTCTTTAATCTTCCACAGATTCTTCCACCCCGAGATGAAGATAAGAATCCAGTTGAGGTTCAAGTCGAGCAGCCAACTGAGGATGTGTAAACAACAATAATAACAACAGCTTTTCCTGACGCTGTAGCACTTCATAGACCGCGAAAACCTTTGCAGTTCACATGGATAAGGAATCATTTTATGTGAATATTTTAGCACGGTAGCTAACCATATTTTCCTAACCGCCATTTTGAATGATGGGCCCTTTGGGTAACCTTGTTATTGACGTGTCCTTGTTAACTGTAAGATGTGTCTGTGAAAAGAAAAACCAGAAACAGCTTCATGAAGGACCGTTATGACCTATATTAAACTGACACTAGCCTAAGACCCCTAATTTTTCCCCTATATTTACTGTAAAATGAACCTTTGCTCACTCGACACCTCTATCAATCGACTGCGGAAACCAAAAAAAACGCTTTTATAGAACGAGAATAAAACATGAACAAGAATTGCCATGAAATGAAATGCTGATGTGACAAATCTTGTTCTCTGCCTTATGATGTATAACTTTCTTAAAATGTGTGCCATCTTAGCACCACGTTTATCTTCATTGTACCCAAGGTGTCGTGAAATAGCAGAGCGAAGGGTATAATTTAAGCCAGCAGCAGTTTGAAAGTCTCGGGGTGTCGGAAAGTGTTTGCAGTCTGTCGGCCTTTAACATCTTTTGACCCCCAGACTTCGTCAGGCTGTCCGAGTTCAAATCATTTAAAGTGGCAATGATCAAGGGAAGATCAAAGGAAAAGTTTTAAGTTAGTTTAACTTAGTTTTATTTTACGAGTCCTTTGAGTATACACAGTTTTTAATTTATTAAACTGAAGCATCAAGGTCGTTATCTAATATACTGGAAACCTTTCTAGAGGTTTTTCCTATAGTTATCGGTGAGGGTCGCACATGCTGTACATATGAATTTTTATTAGGCAACAGTTTTTTGATCCCAGCGGTTTTTTCCAAGACTGAAAATGAAATAATGGGTAAATTTAGCTAACATACCTATGGAAAGGCGAACTCGACGAAAATGCACATTACCATATGCATATGCTTGTTTTAGTTTTGCATCCGGTTGGTGAGGGAACGAAATGATTCTAAAGTGCTTACAGTGAGTAAAAGAGGGCCCCACTCAACTGATAATTGCTTTACATTCTTAAGCATTGCAAACTAATAGACTAATAGTCAAACAGAGTCTTAACAGTCTCTTGCTTTTCCCGACCCTACTTGGAATTCAAGCCACGAAAGTCGCTTTTTTACTTTGGCTACGTACTGCTTGCATCCATTGGACTCTGCAACTCAACAGGAAATCGACAGGCAGTTGAACTCATCTAAGAAATTTGTCAGAAGGCATTTCAATGGAGTGTAGAAAAAGGAAAATCGAAGCAATCGCATCAACCAATCAGCCAAAGGGAACTAACCTAAGAGCCAATGAGCGCTCAAAGTAGAATAGGGCTACTTTACAATCTGATTGGTTCAGGGGTTGACTAATTAAAGGAGAAGAGATAGGGACTATTAATTTTTAGATTACTTTCGACTGTTAATTGCAATGATGAAGTAAAGTATATCCCATAATGTAGTTCAAGGTTGTATAAATTGACTTTAGTTTTCAAAGGAATCCAATAGACAAATAATTTAGTGCTAAGCATGAAGCAAATCTTTAATAAAGTAGGTGGATATTTTAACATTATACTTAGTTAATATATGTGAAATCGACTCTGTTTAAGCTACGAAAATAAATATCAAAGCAGTGAATGGAGGGTTCTTTTATTTCGTTGATTGAACGAAAATCTTTTAACTTTCTGGGTAGCTGATGGCTGGAGTCTTGGAGGTAATGTCTTGTTTTTGTCATCTCTTTTCTTACTCTATCACTCGAAGGAGTGATCAATAGGTAACTTCTCCACAAAATCTCAATACAATATCCTGAAAACAGATGATAAAGATCGCCACACTGATCAGCTGAATGGTTGGAATCTTGATGAAGCACCAAATACTATGAGCTGTTTAACAATGACATGTATAGGAGCTAAGAAGGCTTAGTATCGCTAAGGTGTTGAGAGTCAGATCGGCAATACCTTTGTGTAAACATGTTTGAGTGGCCATAAATTTCGTAAATTAATTTCTTGAAATTCTTTGATGACTACACTGCCCATCCTTTGTGCGCTCAAAAGCTGGTGAGCTGTTGTTCTCCTAGGCTCGATTGCCAGCAGCTGTTCGGGAACCGGAGCCCGCGCTCCTCTCTCTTCTCGGGGAGGAACGGACCCGAGAGAGCAGCTGAAATCAAGCCTGCGGTTCTCCTTTACACAATGCGTTCTACGACGGCGCACGATTGCTAAACTGTTAACATTGTCCATTTTATTGAGAATATTTTTGCGCATAATCTCACAGGTAGTTAGAGGGCAGATAAAAGACGCGGCATTTTACGGCCGGATTCTGAGTCAAATTGTCTTGTATTTTTAAACGGATTTGTTGAACTGAAAAAAGTGTCGTTACTGATCATGGGAACATTCAGTTTTTAATGCAAAATTTAAGCTGCTTTTAATTTTGAAACAACTGATTGGCAAAGTTCGTGTAGGTTAGTCGTCAGTGACTACGACCCTGACCATGATAAATGTTCGAGCCTCGATCCCAGATTAGCGTGGGACCGAGGTTCAAAAAGCAAAAACAATAAGGTATTATCACATAATTGGCAGTCTTTCCAGGAAAACAATTATACGCCCGAGTTCCTAGAAGTGCGACGTTATAGCTAACTGCAGAGAAATTTTTCGAAGAAAATCAGAAGGAAGAAGACCTTTGTCGTTAACTTTTAGGAGGTAAGTAAAGATCTCATATCCAAAACATTTCTTTCTATGTCGAGCGTGGTAAAATGCCAGACCTTTGACTTTAACATATTCACAAACGATGCCAAAGATAATTTGCAATTTGCTTTGTTCGTAATCCAGCCTAGGTGTTGTGGTTAATAAGTCATAAACATGATGTATTCCGCAAGCATCTTAAGGTTTAAATTAGGTACTTTTTGGCTTGGTCTCTAAGTACAGATCCTGGCGTTTGTAAGAAGTTTCGAAGACAACGGCAGATGAGACTGTCCGAAAACATATCTTCGGAAAACATTTAAACCCTTCAGTTTCAAATTATGCTTTCATCCAGTTCATCATTTTCAAGCAAATGCGAAATAACTTTGTATCGTTTTTTTTTTTCTACTGTACTACAATACTATTGTAATGTTCTGTTTTTATTCAATTAGTTCGCGTTTGTGCCGTGAAGTTATGAGTGAATTTACGTAACGTTGTAGCTATTTATTTTCGCCAGTATGCACGTTGTTCTCGTTAGATGGTTTTCCTTGCCTGTTGAATTCAACTAAGTCAGTCGTATCGTCAGTTTTTGATAGCGCTGTGTTGCTTTATTTATTTAATCACTTTCACCAGAGTGTGGTGAGGGTCGCACAACAGAGCGAGGCTCCAAATTAAGTGCGCCCTATATCCCACCCCAGGGGAGGACATCCATCACACAGTAATCTCGTGCTTTCTGACTCACGAGTTTTACTGCCGGACTTTATTGCGCCACAAATTTCGAAATTTTCGAATTTCGAAATTACGTTAGAACGTAGTGTTTTTTTTGCTACTAGTAGTAAATAGTTACTGGTTAAATTGGATACTCGCTGCAACCATGAATTGTCTGTTTGAAATTCAACCAACAGACTAAACAGTTTACCCACCCATGTCCATAAAGCTTTGAATTGTAAAGTGATTGCTGTTGTGTAACTCAGGTTATTGTACGGTAGTTATTGACCAGAAATTGTTGCGTCCGGTGTGATCTTTCGCCTTTCGTTTTTGTAATGCTTTGTTTTCTACACTGTAATACTTCTAAAAAGCCAGAGCGATTGAATAGTACTTCATGATGAGCTTTGCCCACCAAAAAAATTTATGCAAATTAGGCTAAGCCGGATCTGAGTTCCGCCTGGCAATTATTAACTGTAAAAGAAGATCTCAGTTCGCGCCCACAGCACGTTCAAGGTGTTGCGGAAGAAGTTTCTGTAATTACTTTTTGGCACTTTTCGGCGTCAAAATTGCATAGTTTGGGTAACCCAGAACCCTTAAGCCGACCTTTCTTGTCATAACACGAATGTTTTCCAGAAAGGGACACGCGGTAATGTCGGTGTCACTCGTGTGCAGGCATTTTTCCAGGTAAAACCCTCGCGTGGAATCAACTCATGTTTACTTTAACGCTCCTTTTATGCACACAATGTAAGCCAAAGCAATTTTATAGTTAAACGTAAAGATCAGAATGTTTTCTTCTAAGGATGATAAATGATCGGCGCTGAACTAAATTATACGTTGAAGAAAATGCAAAACAGCATAACATGCTAAAGAGGAAATTTGGAAAAATACGAAGTTACGGAAACCATGAAAATCTTCGATTTTCAAGAAAGGAAATTTTTATAATTCCAAGCCAAGTAAGCTTTTCTAGTGTTTCATTCTTTAAGGCTTTGTGTAGAGCGGGGCCTTTGTTTTATAAACCGTAAAACTTAGTGACAAGTCGAAAGGGCTCGCTCTTGGTTATGATACCAAAGAGTAGAGGGACACCACGGTGATCTTCCAGGTGTTTGATCATCGTCGCCGCTCGTGGCGTACTTTGCTACTTAGGTGAGCGAGATCGACGTCCTTCCTCTCTTTAAATTCTGACAGCTGTGTGAAAGACCTCCATACAATGAAAAACGGTCGATTGTGCTTTTTCAGTGGCGGCTTTAACGCTCGTCCATATTCAGCGCTTATCCTAAACATGGCATCTCTAGCTATCTACAAGACACGCTGCGATGTATTATTCGTCCATGTTCAACACAACTGCGCTAGTGAGATAGAGAATCGAAAGATCACATTGTTGCGCTCGAGGCAGAGTGCGCTAAGTTTGCCAAGTTCTACAATGGACAACAGATCGTACGGCCTCCCGCAAGAGTAAGGACAAGGTCTATCAGTTACAAGCAATGGATAAGTGGCATTGTAGAAAGTTTTAATTCGTCCGTGCATCCAAAGGCCGATGGTATGTAATTTTGCTCTTTTCCGTTCTTCACACACTCGAATAGCTGTTAAAATTAAATTTAATTGCGGGTTGTGCAGTCAAAATGCAACGTCGCCCAACATGGTTTTAGTTAAACCAGCGTCTTCTGAGGCGCTTCCACCAAAATAATTTAGAAGGGAACAACAGCGCTAACCGATTTAATATCTTCTCAAGAACATGTCAAAGTCTATTAAAACACAGAAATTAAAAATAGTAAGAATTGGTGGTTCATGTTAAAAAATTATTAAAGAACACTTCTCAGTTTGGCTCGATAGTGCTGTCACTTTGCACTAGTTGTTCAGAGTGACTTACTCATTACTTTCAGTATTTGTTCGAGCTTTTCTTCGACGAAATAGGGGACATACAAGAAATCGCAATTCACCTCTAAAACAAAAATAATAACAAGCTCTTCTCCCAATTGGACACCAGATATGACTGCGTAGTAATAATTGCGTAGTACGCGAAGTTGCAGTGTAAGAAAAATAATGAGTGAAGAAAATAATTCTAAGTGCTGTACAGCGCCTTTTTTAACATAGATTACCTAGCTAAAAGACCTCTTGTCTTAGATATTTATGATAATATAGGGTGGTCCCCAAGGAATAATAATAACCCGGCGTCTAGTTTTGTGATTGACAAAGCCTGATAACTCAGGTTTATGTTTGAAGGGGCATTTCACTCCAGAAGTAAATAATCTCTTAACTTTCGTAATTATTATTTTGGTTTCAGGCAAATGGTGTCGGGTGGAAAGATACTAAGTTCCTGAAACATACATCCAAGCTTTGATGGGTTCTGTCCTGGTGTACCGGTTCACAAGGGAATTACCATTGTTCTTTCTTTGTTTAGGAGTTATCGGCTAGCTATATTGTTTGGTCTTTTGTATTGGCTCTTGTGAACCGGTACACTGCGGCCCCCTGTATGGAGAGAAAAATCCAAAGTTTTTTATTACAGGGATGGTAGAGTGAATGATGTCATTTCTGGTCTGAGTCATCAAAGTTCTGTACCCTTAGAGTTTAAGAAAAGCTATCGGGGGAATATGGAGGTTGCTGCAAGTAGTAGCTGTTAAACTCTCAACAAGCTTTACAGGCGGCCAAGGAAAGAGCATGGGGCAAGAAATCAAGCACGATTCTCACCCAGTAAACTAACATGGTTGTTGCAAATTGAGAGGGACGAGCAACCAGAGAATTTGAAGTAATCTGGTGGCCTGATCTTTTCTCAGGCACTAAAAATGGGAAACTGACCTTGCGATTTTATGTTCGTAAAGTGATACTTTGATTTCAATGATGTGTAGTACACAGTCTAGTTCACTTGTTCGTCATGTTTCCATAAATTGAGTAGCTGTTTCTTGGCAGTTTTTGTAAGTTTGTTTTAAAAAACGAGAAAATGTGTTTTGCATTTAGAGGAACAAACTTGTCTGTAGAAGGCTAAGATTAAACCCTGAAAACAGCAAAATAACCCTGTAATGTTAATGCAATTCATGTCTAGCTGGGTACACTATACTCTGATGCGCTTCATTCTGTTGTAACCAAATTCAGAGGGAAAAAACACCTGGAGAAACTCTTAGAGGGATAATATCTGTGGACTTTCACCATTTCTATGGTCATCACGAATGACAGAATAAAGCAGTAACTGTTCACCAAAGTCTTAATTCACTTAACTGAAAGAATAATGAGTTTCAGGGAATTATAGATCATTTTTTCCCAAGCATCTCTAATAATTCATGATGGAAATAATAATAGCATTGATAACAATAATAATGATAATAATAATAATAACAATGATAAAAATATTTACAATAGTTATAGAAATAATGTTCATTATCCTGATGGTTATAATTCCTATGATTATTCCCATTAATCTAATCATTATTATTATCATTTATATTACTATTATGATTATTTCAATGTTTATCTACAAACAAAATGGTGTTATTGTTAGTCTAGCTGAATGAGTATCCAAGTGATTGAAACTGAGGCAAAAAAAAATTAAAAGACAGAAAAACCCCAAAAACTGTTCAGGACTGCAATTCTTGAGTTGGCTCATTGTGAAAGGTTTTGGGACTTCACTAAGCTATTGCTGTCTGTAGTGGGCCCTGTGTCAAAGAGAGAAAAGTAGCAGCTGAATTAATAATAATAATACTAAGGACAATGATAGCATTGATTGACCAAAGTCACCCTATGACTAATAACAGATGATATGTGACAAACAGCATAAGCAACACACTTTTCAAAACAAAAAGAGCAAGCTAAAACTGCCATCAGATAAAAATAACTGTCCATAAAAGACTGGCAGCATAGAGCTGAAAAAAAAAAATAGGGACTGGTTCTGCCATCAGATAACAACAGTCCATAGACTGACTACCCAAGAGAAACAGAACAGATTGGTGGTTCTGCCATCAGATAACAACAGCCCACAATGGACTGACTACCCAAGAGAAACAGGTCCACCTGTTAGTTCTGCCATCAGATAACAACAGTCCATGGACTAACTACCCAAGAGAAACAGAACCAGGCAGGTGGTTTTGAATCAGAAAACAATTATTTAAGACATTAGCCCTCTGTCTTAGAAAATCTTCTGCATTCTAACAATCTATTGAGGAGACAAACTATCAGAAACACTTGAATTTCTATTTGGGGGGGAGGGGGGAGGAATTGAATGAAAATCTACTTGCTTGAGCATGCCATCCTCACTGAGCAGCCTATTTCAATTTGAAAATGATGATCACAATCATAAAGATAATGATAATGATAACAATAACAAATCATTATTATTATCATTTATATTACTATTATGATTATTTTAATGTTTCTCTACGAACAAAATGGTGTTATTGTTAGTCTAGCTGAATGAGTATCCAAGTAATTGAAACTGAGACAAATTAATCTCAAGAAAAGACAGGAAAACCCCAAAAACTGTTCAGAACTGCAATTCTTGAGTTGGCTCATTGTGAAAGGTTTTGGGACTTCATTAAGGTAGTACTGTCTGTAGTGGGCGCTGAGTCAAAGAGAGAAGAGTAGCAGCTGAATTAAAAATAATAATAATGAGGACAATGATAGCATTGATTGACCAAAGTGCCTCTGACTAATAACAGATGATACGTGACAAACAGCATAAGCAACACACTTTTCAAAACAAAAAGAGCAAGCTAAAACTGCCATCAGATAAAAATAACTGTCCATAAAAGACTGACAGCATAGAGCTGAAAAAAATAGGGACTGGTTCTGCCATCAGATAACAACAGTCCATAGACTGACTACCCAAGAGAAACAGAACAGATTGGTGGTTCTGCCATCAGATAACAACAGCCCATAATGGACTGACTACCCAAGAGAAACAGATCCACCTGTTAGTTCTGCCATCAGATAACAACAGTCCATGGACTAACTACCCAAGAGAAACAGAACCAGGCAGGTGGTTTTGAATCAGAAAACAACTACTTAAGACAAGCCCTCTGTACAATGTGTCTTAGAAAATCTTCTGCATTCTAACAATCTATTGAAGAGAAAAACTATCAGAAACACTTGAATTTCTACTTGGGGGGAGGGGGGCTAAATAAATGAAAATCTACTTGCCTCAGCATGCCATCCTCATTGAGCAGCCTATTTCATTTTGAAAATGATTCAATCACAATCATAAAGATAATGATAACAATAACAAAATCATTAATAATAATGATAATTATAATAATCATAACAATAACTACAATAACAAAGTCCGTGTTAGTCTGGCCTCTACCTTGCAGAAAATACAGCCCACCAACTGAAGCTGAATTCTTTAAAGGAATTGTATTGCAATTGGTCATTGAGGCACTCAAGCCACCTCACCACGACAAGGTACGAACATTGAGGTGGAAAAAAGGGTCTGTAAAATTGACTCCGTGCTGATTCGAGATGAGAAATCCGTGTTCGAAGCTTCTTCAGTTCTACTCCAAGGGAATTTACTCTAGCTGATCTTTCGGTAAGTTAGGAAGCGAGCTCTTCGGAGTCGTGACTGAGTTTGGCGCCAAAAGATAAATTTTTCGCGCCTTCGGGCTAAAAGTCTAGTGTGGCGGAGTTCACCAGATTTACGATAGTCATAAATCCCGCAGATTCAATAAGTTCGTCGGGGATTGTTTTATTACGAAGAAGATAGACCAACTATTAGACCGAACGTGAACACAACGTGAACGAGGTCGGGAATCCTGGCTAACCCCACTACTCCGAACGATGATTTGGCCGGCTGAAGTTCCCGCGTCGCAACACTTTGGATTTCGTCGGGAAATATCTTAAATACATCGCGTATGAAATATTTACACAAAGGAACGTCACATACCTCTTTTAAAAGTAGATACCAATGCATGCAAGGGTCAAGTGTGGCACTTGTAATCCTGCAAAGACTCTGCGTGGTTAAGTTAGCCGGTGGAAAGCCGCACGTCGAAGATCCGACTGCCTCTATGACTTCATTTCGAATGGTTTCGAAATCGAAAACATGATGCTTTTCGAGATTTCGACATTAAAAATCTCGTCAAGGTTTAATATCATAATATTGGTAAGAATTTAACCAGGATACGAGGCCAAGTCGTGCGATCGCCACAGGTTTTGTACCAAAACAATAACATTGTGTACTACGATCGCAAAGCGTGAGCACTGATCGACCACCAAGTGACGCAATACTGGAAATTCGATACGGTTGTTATTCAGGTCACACGGCACATGAAAATTGCGATATCTTCTGTTACTGTTTTATGGCAAACCAAGCTAAAGAATCATACCAAAATAATCGAAAGAGAGGCTTTTTCGAATACGGCGCCTCGCAGGTATTACCTCTTCTGTGAAAAGGAAGGATCTTTGAAAGACTACGTGATTAAAAATGTCGTTATAAGGAAACAGGCAGAAACAGAGAAAACGCAGTATTTTATGACCATTACGCGCACAGCAAACTTCATTTCATTTCATGATTTTGATTTTCATTGCCAACAGGTGACCCCGCGTTAACTCGCACGCAATCGCGTATCTCTCGTGGATTCGTGGGCGCTAATCTGTGTAATTACATTGTGGTGTAATTAATGTGATGACATCCACCGAACGCCTTCTTCCCCAAACCTTGGGATCAGTTTACGATGCCTGCTGAGAATTTTTTTCTTGAGCAAAGCTCGTCATGTTAAACTGTAAATAGGCAGCATGTAAACTGAAACAGTTAAATTATATTTCGCAATCATAATTCGTACAAATTCAGGTAGAAGTATTATTTTTGTGTATCGAGTACAAGTAAACGCCCTTGGCTTTTGGTACAGATCAGAACATTTAAGAAATTTAAAAAAAATCTGCGAGACTTGACACCAAAATTAGTGTAGTTGGGGTTCTTTCGAGACTCGGCGCAATGGCTGACGAGATTTCACAATCGGATGAAACGCTCAAGATGCTCGAATTATCGATGTGCCATTCGCCAACGAAGTGAACCATTCTATATGCTTCACGGTTAATTTACTTTATAACATAGCTAGCAGAGCCGCGCAATCAAATTCAATATACGTAAGCGTGCTCAAAATCTCGATAGTGCACGCTGATGGCATATGGTATTTCGCGGACTGGACTGTTGGCGCATGTCAAACCAATTTGTAGCTTAAAGGTCAAACAGGGATTGTCATTTATTGAATTGGCTCGCCATTAAGTCTTGTGATCGTCTTCGTATGGAATTGTTTTTGTTGTTGTTGTTGTTGTTAAGTCAGCGTTTTACTAGTCCGCGTTTTACTAGTCCGCATTTTACTAGTCCGCGTTTTACTAGTCCGCGTTTTACTAGTCAGCGTTTTACTAGTCAGCGTTTTACTAGTAAGCGTTTTACTAGTCAGCGTTTTACTAGTCCACGTTTTACTAGTCCTCGTTTTATTAGTCCAGTCCAGTCCAGTCCAGTCCAGTCCCCCGTAATACCATATGCCCCCGCTGATAGCGTGAGCAAATCGCTTCGCCAGAAAACTTTGAGAACCAGGAACTGCGAGAGAGTGTTATTTAAACAACCTGCCCAGACCAACTTCAATGGCTTTGTAGTGCTGGCGTATGTACAGGGTGTTTCCGAGAAAATAAGTCGCATATTGAAACATCAAAAGGTCAAAGTAGCCTACAAACCACAACAAACAATCAAAAGCCTTTTTCCACGCCCCAAGGAGCTAGACGAACCTGACCGCCAGAAGTCAGGCATGGTGTACAAAATCAATTGCACACAGTGTAATTTTAAGTACTATGGCCAAACAGAAAGATCATTAAAGACCAGAATTGCGTAGCACAAAAAAGCAGTTGCAGGTTTTGACTTAAACTCCAAAGTCGCAAGCCATGTCTACCTTTTTGATCATAACATGGATTTCACAAACGTCAAGGTCGTTGGTTTCGAAACTAATTACCACGAGAGACCTTTCCTTGAAGCCTGGCACTCTACTTTGGATCCGAATGCCGAGAACGATCACATCGTACTTCCAGAAGGCTATAAAGACCTCGCGCGAGCTTCAAATACATAGTTACGCGCGCAAGCTAGCGTCACGTTTTTAACTTTAATAGTGTATGATAACGAACTTCGTTTTTCATATCACTAATGAAGGCTTAAGCGTTAACCGAAATGTCTGTTTCAGAAATAACAACTGTCAGAAGCAACCAATTGCGATAAAACTCATATATTTACAGTTGTTCTCGGAAATAGTAAAACTCACGGAAAAATTGTCTGCAAAAATCATGATCATGACTAAAAAACCACACGAGTACATACGGGTAACATATGAGTAACATACTAGTAACATACGGAACATACGGATACATACAAATACATACGACTAACATACGAGTAACATACGAGTAACATACGAGTAACATACGGGTACATACGAATACATACGAATACATACGTAGACAAGCGAGTGAAAAAATACGAAAAGTACGAGTAGAATTCATGCGAGTAAATTTTTATGCAAAGTAACGACAACTTAATTAAAGTATAACAAGAGAGAGCAAAAGATATGTGATATTTGCTCGTCACGCATTACTTCCCCGACTAAGGAAATATTGCGTTACAAGAGCAAAGATCTTTGATATTAAACTGGTGCCCTGGGGTCATGCCAGGTAATCCGATGTGCGCAAAAATCGGCCTGTCGTGCAGTGGATGGTCTTCACGCGTTCAATCTTCACTGTGCACTGAACAGATTGAAGAGGGTAATACTGATTTACAGATGACACAGTTGAGAAAGGAACCGAAATGTAGGTGTAACTAACAGTGGCAGGACCCCAGGCCACCACTTTAATATCAAGAATCTTTGCTCTCGTAACGCAATCTTTCCTTAGTCGGGGAAGTAATGCATGACGAGTAAATATCAAATATATTTTTCATGTTATATTTATAGTTAAGTTGTCGTTACTTTGCATAAAAATTTACTCGTATGAATTTTACTCGTATTTTTTCGGAATTTTTTACTCGTACGTATTCGGATGTATCCGTATGTTACTCGTACGGTCGTATGCTACTCGTATGTTAGTCGTAGGTATGTATCCGTATGTTACTCGTATGTTACTCGTATGTTACTCGTATGCTACCCGTATGTACTCGTGTGGTGTTTTAGTCATGATCAAAAGTCATTACCACATTTAATGACATCGAATTACAGATGTAGCGATAACAGTCTTTCTGTCTGGGTTTCCTTCACGAAAATAACTTTTAAATGGTTTTTTTTTTTTTAACTCAAAGAAAACTTGTTTTTATTGTAGCTTGGTGTCATGAGAAACAAATACAAACTCCGATGGAAAACATGACGGTAGGACAACTGAACACAAACAAATATTTCGCTCATCGAGAACAATCACTTCTGATATCGTTGTCCGTTTTTCGCGTCGGATTTGATGCACAATTCCACCGGCTATGTTATAAAACAATTGGTTCATTCGCTCCGACGAAGGGCTAACGCTCGAAACGTCAGCTTCTATAATGTCTATAATCGTAACGGTGCCCAATTTACCATTTCAACTTTGTTGATATATTCAAATTAATTGGTTCATGCCTTTAGCTGTGCACTATCGAGGCTATCGAGTTATGGAGCACCTGGGAAGTTTGGAGAGCACTCAAGAAACTAGAGTTGCCCTCGGCTATTGCCTCGGGCAACTCTTACGCTTCTTTCGCGCTCTCCAAACTTCCCGCGTGCTCCATAACTCGATAGTGCACGCTAAAGCATAAACCAATTGTTAAATAGGCGCGACTGCTGCTTACCTAGTTCAGACCACGTGACCAATCGTATGAAGCTGAAAAGGTTTCTTGTTTAGCTTAGGCCCGTTAGATCATCTTGAAATCCTTATGCGAGTCTAGGCGAGCCCTGGATTTTTATGTGCTGCAAGACTACACATTTAATTTTACTCTTTGGTCGTTGGCCGTTGTAAGGGGTTAATTCTCCCGCGATAATCGTCATCGGCGGCCGTGTTTGGGTTTGTTCTTGACCTCGTTTAAAGTCTTAAAGTTTTGGTTAGGTTTTTGTTCTCGAAGATTGGTTGTTTTTCAAGTGCGTTGTTGTTCATTTCGAATATCTCGAAATTGTGTGGGTTTGCGTTGTAGAAATAGGTTTACTCTTCTATGCTTACCGATAGGGTATTTGAGAGCATTTACTTGGAGCTGAATTAGAAAGAGAAAGACAGACTCAGAGAGTGACATAAGAGTTCTTGATCAAACTTCTGGTGCCTCCCGTTTGCGCTTGGTGTTCTAGCTAGTTTCACCCCAATAGTCCAACACATTAAATAAGTGACACTTTTAGCAATAAAGATTTAGCGTCTAATGAACCAAAAGATCAAAGACATTTGTGACAAGGTTGCGAAATTTTTGGCAAGCGTTATCACCCTTCCATTTTCGACATAATCGTGTGATTCTTGCGCTTTTCATTCGATTGCATAGTCACAAACGGCGAGATAAGGTCACATTTGTTTAAGGCTAGACCGGTGCAATCGACTCGGGGTAAAGAAGCATTAGGAAAACGTACTAAGCTATTTATCAAGGGGATAAATAAAGAAACTGTGCCGTGCTGCGTCGGTGGGGGTAACAAGGTAATTTAGTTCTATCAACTAAGTTGAAATTGTAAATGGGCCACCGTAAAGAGTTAAAAAGCTGACGTTTCGAGCGTTAGCCCTTCGTTAGAGCGAATGACGAAGGGCTAACGCTCGAAACGTCAGCTTTTAAACTCTTTACGGTGGCCAATTTACAATTTCAACTTAGTTGATACAACCAAATAAGCTATTTATCAGATAGCGATTTGTGCATTCGAATAATAAAGGTTAGGTGTCCAACTGAAATGATGTTCTAGACATCTCACTTTGATTGATAATTAACTTTCAGCACAAGAACAGTGAAATGGCTTTTGTCGTAAAGTTTATAGTGGTGTTGGCCATGTTTATCCAGATTGCTCAGTCGGGTTTACTGGCCTACGGAATTTGCCAGACAGGATGTAACACCGTCTGGGTAGCCTGTGTGGCTGCAGCTGGTGGTACAGCCGGTGTTTCCACAGGAGGCGCAGCAGTTCCAGCCGCTATTCTGGCATGCAATGCTGCCCAGGGTGCATGCATGGTTGCATGTGTTGCTGCTGGTGCAGCACCAACACCTTAGTTATCGGAGAGCGGGATTGACATTTTTTTTCTTTTCCTTGAATTGAAAAAATGTCTAAAGTTGCCTTTGATTTTAGCTAAGCTTGTAAAGTCTGCTGGTAGGGATGATTTTAAACGTTAGAAGGAATTGTTAAAAATGTCAAGTAGAGTTTCCTTAATCAGCGTGATTTAAAGTAACACATTTATGAACTTGTTGAGTATTGTATGTGGCATAGATGTTTCTGTTAGGTCTGCTGGAACTTTGTCTTTTTGTTAAGGCTTCAGAGATTATTTTAAACGTTAGAAGGGATTATTAAAAACGTTAAGTAGAGTTTCCTTAATCAGAGCGACTTAAAGTAACGCATACCTTTTTTTTTAAGTATTGAATGTGGCATTAATTTTTCTGTACAACTTGCTTATTAAACGACTAGAAGCGTATCCAGATCATTTTATTTTTCTGGGAAACCATACGGTTGGATATGGCGACGTTTCCTTCACAAATGATGATCTTCATTTGGCCCTCAAATGCTTATCTTAAAAAAAAGAATAGTTTTAACAGCACAGACAACCTGGTAAATATTATTTCAGAAACATGTGAAAGGCAGTGGACTGATCACATTAGCAAATGTAACAAACTTCGTATTTTCCCTTCATTTGGCGTTCAAAGTACTCTTCCTGGCCTTTTCTTGGTATGCCACTTTGTTGTTATTGTACATCTCGAGTAGTGTGTGGTCAGCGGCGTTTGCCAACTCAGGACGAATGAGCAGAGCGAATACTCCACTCAAAACATCTTGAACACAGCGGGTTGGTAACCAGTTTTCGTCGGTCAGAAATCCCAGGCACACGTGACCATTTGACGGGCTCACATTCAAGTGATATATTGGAGACAGAAAACGAACCTGAGGTGAGAAAACAAAATGGCAGACACATGATATCTCCCTCTTCCTCTTTCACATGTAGAACAACAAAAGAACCACCTGATGGTTCTGTTAAATCTAGCAACCTCGTGTTCTTGACGCTTTCCTCACGAGAAAACGTGAAAACCATAAATTGAAGCGAAATTTTGAAAGTATTAATTTCGATAATGCATTCGTTTTAGATGCCAACAAAATATTTACCAATTTTACACAATGTCTTTTCGTTTAAAATCAGTCTTGTAACCATAGTTATAGATATACAAGCGTTTAGGAAGATTAAGAATTACTTACCGTCGGCGGCCCAAGAGGGTAATTTTCACTAGACAATGGTCAAATTAAGAGTCAAGGATATAAAGTTGGTGAAAAGTTTAAATTAGCCCTCCTAGACTTAGCTTAATTGAAATGGACTCAGCCGTATACAGTTGCAAATTTGTTAAAAAACAACAACTATGCGACGAAAAAAGCGACCCCTCCTATAAAATGTGGTTGATAAATAGCCCATTTCCGAATTACCCTTGGGCCTCATTTTCAAAACGAGGCCTGGTGCTCAACCATTCTTGTGAAAATGAGTTTAATTTGCATGTGAATGAAAACTTATAATCATATGAAAGGATGAGCACCAGGACTCGTTTTGAAAATGAGGCCAAGGGTAATTCGGAAATGGGCAATTAAATACTGCCTTCGTCCGCCTCTTCGGAGTAGTTGTTAATTAAGCTATAGGTTTGTGGTTTTCTGTAGAAGGGGTTGAGATAATTGGACTAGTGAGTACTTATGGTAGATCGCCGAAGAGAGATTGGATTGCAGAATGGTTGAAGAAGAAGAAGATGCGTGTTGCGAATTGTATTTTCGCTTGTAGTACAACGCCTCTTATTGACAAATCTGACTCTTACATGTCTATAACCGTCAATAATGTGTATTGAACTTTTTCATAAAAATCGTTCGTGTTTTCCCATTGTGTAAACAAGGGAATATTCCTGTAGAATATCTCAAAGTGTCCGATATACATAGACGCCGGAATTAGGGACGAGACTGGGGCTCAGTTTGGTGAATGCGTTCGTCAAGAGAACATGTAGTCTCGAGCCCGTTCATCCATTTAGTAGAGTTTGCGGTTAATGCGAGAAGAAAATTTCAAGACTTTGGCTGGTGTCTGCCTAGTAGGAGGTCCACTTAATATAGTTTTTTTTTTCTGAAACGGAAGGAACCTATTTTAATACGGTACGTTGCATTAAAGAAAGAAGCTAGTAAGGATACGGTAAATAAACTTGAACTTTGAATAGTCCTCCTGAAAATTAAAAAAAGCATAACATTTTGCTGATGCTAACGAGTTTAAGGAAAGGCGTGAAATAACCTAACATGCTCGTCAAATGAATCAGGGCATTACCTAAAAATGTGATAGGTAGAAAATAATCTGGGACTGAGTTGGTTTTGCTTCTATTCGCTCTGTTATTGTTCTTGAAAACTCTCGCCAGCCTTTCAACTGATCAGATGCAAAACTAAAGGAAATTCTGCCTTGGTCAATCACGGCCCTCACTTTCCACTGCCAGAGTTCTTGGTGGCTCTTTGTGTTTTCTACCATTGGCCGTTCTGATCCTCGAGGTTTTGACCGGGTTAAGGACACTCAATCAACAAACGCTCTAATCAGTTAAGCTCGTCAGATGCCGATGAGCTTAGTCTATGAGCTTGTGGAGAAGTTGGGTAGGCGATTATCCACTAAGTATCGGTTGAGTGAGATTAATATAATTAAAACCGCAAGTCGAGACAAAAATAAAATATCACAAATGGTCAAGGAAAAATAAAAAATGATCAAGACAAATTTTTGAGAGGTATGCATGACAACGCGAGCTGCCAAGTTGGGATTGCCTTCAGTTTTGCTTCTGATTGGTGGAGGAGGTATATTTAGATTTTTTAGGCCATAGTTAGTAGACCATTCACAAAGTTCAGTAAAGCCAAAGTAATGTAATCCGGGATCCCCTCCGACAGTCAATGGATAATTGTTTTAGGATTAAACTTAAATATCAACTTGAAATCAATTCACGGTAAGTCATTGATGAAGGTAGATTTTTGATATGAGTAGTAGTTTGTTTCAGCAATAGTTAGTTGACAATTACCATCATAAAAGGAGTCTTTAGGTCCCGGTACCACAGCCTCCCACAACTGAAGACTGTCAGATGGAAGTGTCACTTCGATTCCATGAGGCTTCATGGACTGCAGTTGTTTTAGCTCCTTCTGCACCCTATGTTACAAATGATAATTTGAGCGCCTCAAAGTATTTTTTTCATTACAATGTATAAGATATGTTAAAATTTAACAGCTGAGTCTCTTTTAAGAGCGCCAACGACTAAAACAAATCAACAAATATTTCATTGCCTACGAGTCCAATTCGACTATCAGACTTGCAAAATAAATCAAAGCCAGGAGAAAATTACAGGAACGTTCATCAACTCAAACGGATGTTTCTATCAGTGTCCTGTGTCCTTTCTACTTCGCAGAGACACAAGCCAGGGCTTCTTGGTTTGGTAAATGCCGCTGGCCATGAGAAGTGGAGACCTTTCATAAAAAACAGAACTTCTTACGAAACTTACACCTACCCTACCCTCCCCCTGTCGATCAAGTGGAATGTATGAAAAGTAACGCGAATCTTGCCGTAAATTATTAGCCTTGAAGACAATTACAAATATGTGTAAACCTCGATTAATTTTTTCGTACAGAGTATTCAATGCATCCTGGTTATTCTGCGGTGCCTCAAATTTAGAAGTGAAAAGATCTTGTATGCTTCGTATTTGCAAATCGAACTTATACATGTTGGAGCGACGGAACCACCTTAATTTCATTTTACCTGAAATTTTCAAATCAACCTCTTTAACTTAAACAACTAAATGCTAGATGAAGCGAAGACCCCTCTTACCTTGAAACGAAATCTCTTCTAAGGCTCATTGTACGTGCTCGGAAGTCTCGCTTTCTCGATACAAAACACCGTGGAACATTAATGGTTCGATGTTGCTGGGAAAATTACCCTCATTGTTTGAAGGGACAAATTATGCTTTGTTTTCAAGGGAATTTCCCTTGATATGAGTCACTGTGGGAGAGGGAGAGGGGTTCAGTACTCTCACTGCTGTATTCTTGCCGAACCTAGTATGATTTTTAGCGCATTTTGCCAGGAAAGAATACTCCACATTCAATTCACTTAAAGCCGTTTTAGCTTGATCTGACAACAACTCGTAAAATGAACAATTTGTCTTAGATAGCATTTGCCTTTTACAGTAACGTCAACTCCAACTTAACACACGGTGTTTTCCCTCTGATCGGCGACAAACAAACTTCCTCTGTGGTAGGCTCAGCACAGAGGTCATTACCATAATAGGAGCGATGATATAACTCTCTCTTTGTTCTGGTGGTTGAGCTGCAGTTTTTGCCGGAAAAATGTTTTTGTCTTTTCAAAAACTGAAGCGTTGAAAAATTGCAATGACTAATTTTGGAATTGTTCCCAGAACCAAGACATGGGTTGTGTACGCGAACAGAAGCAGCGTTTAACCCTCTAAATTTCAAAATCTGTTCCGTGAAAACATTCAGTCACTATTTGAATAATAATCGGGGACTTTCCTTTGAAATGATGTAACTAGTTTCAGTTTCAGTTTCACATGCTTAAAAGAAAAGTAGTTGAGTCGACACAAACCTCTGAGGGGCGGTCGTGAAGTGAACGACTTTGGTTACAATCCGTTATTAGTGAGCCAAGAAAGGTACGATCAAAGATTGCCTGTGGCTCAATTTTACCCTACATTTGCTGGGGTTAAGTTGCCGTGGGAAATTTTGGGTACTTTAAATATTGATTATTTCCTCCTTCAACCTCCTCCACATCAGAATGCGGCCGAAGATCATACAAATATTTGTAAGCGGTTTACAAGGACGAACAACCACCATTAACATTGAAGAGGTACACCTTTGATTTAAATATATTTTTGCGTAGTCAGTCGACGCAAACAAATTTAGAAATGTGAAAAAATTTGATTCTAAATGTTCATTGTATGCTCACTTGCTTGCACTGCGACTTTTGTAGTTCGTGTCACCCTGCGGCGCCATTCTCGTTTCAAGACTGCTCTTGTCTTAAGTAGAATGGCTAGCGTCACACGTGTAACGCTCTCTTTTAATTTTGTCACGTAGGTGCGATGAGTGTTACTGGGGTGCCTGTGCTAAGTTATTAATTGGGTCTAATTGGGTTTGAACTATTCTTTTTTCATCATTATTATTATCATTATAACGCGAGTGCAGGCTATGGTCTCATTTGCCATCCTACGCATTGCTTCACTCTGCTCATGAGGAACGTGAACAACAAAATGTCCTATAAACATTTGAAGTAATTATTTTTTAGACAATGTGTTGGCTGGAATAGGGTAGTTTTATGGATATTTTTATGTTATACTTTATGTAGAGACTCGACCAGTCATTGTCATTATCATAACCATTACCATCTCAGTTCCCCTACCACTATCATCACAATAAACATTTTAATTAACGTTACTATTATCATTGCCTTTATTGTCATTTTCAGTATTATTATTAATGTTATCATTATTGTTATTGTTATTATAAGTTCTTTTGTTATTTTCAGTGTAGTCGAAATGATATTGGTATGTTTAGTAAATTAGGCAGCTAAAAATAAACAGGCACAAGGCACTTTTTTTTTCTTTTTATAGGATGCTACGATTGCGAGATTATATGGGTTGTTGAATGAAGAGAATGGTATACCAGTGGATGAACAACGCTTGATATTCGGTGGAAAGGAAATCAGGATCACAGATGAAAGCAATGAGCAGACGCGCCTGTCAACATACGGAATAGAAAAAAGCTCCACTTTGTTTCTTGTCTTACGTTTGCGTGGCGGGTCTGAGAAAGTGTTGGATGATGACGTGGAACTCAGTGATGCCCCAGATATGATCACATGGGATGATGATCCGGAAAACAAAAGAGCCAAGATGCCTTGCGGGCACGCTATTAGTAAGTTGTTTCAAGATTGTCCTTTCATTCCCATGATCCATTAGTAATTCTCCTTACTGTCTGCCTTAGAATTATTGGTTTAGAAAATTAGATATTGGATCAACTGATAATCCCCTAATCGATAATTTTCTTCATTCTCATCCTTTCTCTGCTTGATTTTGTATTGATACTGCAAGGTGAAATTCTTTTTTTTTATACATATATATTTATTATCACCACACGCAGAACACTTTTAAAATACTAACATTAAGGATACTGTTGAGAACGACCCAATAAATCCGCGGTTAAACTCAACGTTTTACTTTATTTTGACTGAGGAAAAACCCTCCATGGCGAATTCTCGGTCTCCACAAGGCAAAAGGTCGAACTAAGTAAAAGTACTTGACATTTGATCCCTGTCACTCATTTCTAAATACGTTACATGTAACACAACGTCACGTTCTCCTGAACAGTTACTGGCACAGAATTCTCTACATACATTGAGTTACAGTACTTACAGTTATGGTCTTTACAGAACTCTTACGGTACAATTGATATTTATGCTACTTGACTATTTTCGTCGATACATCATGAGTTCAAAATGACAAAGATAATTCCGATCTATTCTGATCGAGCAACATCAGCAAAGCTAACTATGCATCATGTAATATGCTTCAGTAATCCTTGTTAAATGGGAACTGAAGCCTAAAAATGAACTATTTTTAAATTGCAGCTTATAGTTCAAATAACAATGTTCGAGGGTTTTTTTCAGTCTTTGGGCCTAACTTCGCCTCGGAAAAATAGTTTAAAGTGGTATTTTGGCCTCGTAGTACGGCGGCTCAGAAAAGCGATGTCAACGGTCATTTTAGCTCGCTCTTACGTCACTGGTGGAGAAGAGAGATAATAAAACCGTACTCTTCCTACAGAAATTTGGTTTGGTTATGGAGTTATTGAAGTTGCGTGACATGTAATGGGGATTAACTAGGAAAATGAAATAGTAACAGTTGTTTTTCTTAAGTTGGTTCCCCACCACTGAAGTCATAAACGACCCCGCTTCCTAAGAAAAAACCCGTGCAAATCCTAAAGAAAGATCTTAGACCCATCTCACTCACTCCATGTATCTCGAAGGTGGCAGAGGAGTTCGTGGTACGCGATTACATCATGCCTGCCGTTCTTGATAATCTCGATATGAATCAGTATGGTGCAGTACCAAGGTCTTCCACCACCTTCGCTTTACAGGACATGCTTCTTGTTTGGTCTGAGGGCACCGACGAGAATGGTGCTACTCTAAGAACTATTTCGTTCGATTATCGTAAGGCCTTTGATTTAATTGACCATAGCATCCTTATAAAGAAATTATGTAAGTTAAACGTGCCAAATAGCGTAATTAATTGGGTTATCGACTTCTTGTCAGACAGATATCAAAGAATCAAACTTAGTGAGGGATGTGTATCTGAGTAGGGATCAGTACCATCGGGCGTCCCCCAGGGAACCAAACTAGGGCCTTGGCTTTTCTTAATTATGGTCAACGATCTAGTAGTAGAAAATGCTCGCTTATGGAAATATGTAGATGACACCACCATCTCCGAGACGGTTGCAAAAGGGGAGCTTAGTAACGCACAGCGTCATACGGATAGAGTAATACAATGGTCTCTGGAAAATAGAGTCCAATCGAACAATGAAAAGTGTTAAGAGATACGAATATCCTTTTCAAAGTTCCAGCAAGAATTTGAGCCCATTCTCAGCAATGGCGATGCTTTAAAAGTGGTAGAAAATGTAAAGCTTTTGGGTCTTAATATCTCCCGTAATTTGACCTGGAATACCCATATTAATGAAATTGTTAAAAAAGCCTCTAAGAAATTATATTTCTTGATTCAGCTTAAGAGAGCCAAGGTTGCTCGTACTGATCTAGGTCCTTTTATTCTAGTTGCATTAGATCAGTCATGGACTATGCAGTACCGGTTTTTCACTATAGTTTGCCTAAATATTTAATACGAGAATTAGAACACGTACAAAAGAGAGCAATGTCCATTATCTGTCCTGGTCATAGCTATCATGAGGCCCTGGATATTATGAAATTTAAAGAATTAGTCATCCATCACGACGAAATATGTGAGTCACTTTTCGACAAATGTAAATGACAGCAATCACCGTCTTCAAAAGTTAATACCAGCAGCACATGAAACTACCCACTTGTTAAGGCGTGTGCGATCTTTTAATGTACAGCCCTTCAAAACCAGTCGTTTTAAGAATAGTTTTAATATTTCCTCATGTCTTAAAGCGAACTCATTTTAGCTTTCCTTTTTTTAGCCGATTGAACGCTTTTTAATAACTAAGTAGTTAATATCTAAATTAGTTTAATTTTACTATCTGTATTATGTGAGTAAATACGCAATTCAGTTATAACTGCTATGCATTTATGAATAAATAAACTTCAAACTTCAAACCCTGCTGACCTATTTTGAGCCGACGGTCTTACAGCCCCAAAAGCGGGAAAAAGGCAACTTCAAATCGAATTTTCTCGTAAAAAACAAGAAGTGAACGAAAATGAATATCGACACTTAATCTTACTCCTCTAAAGCTTACTAGAAATGAATGCAAACAATATACCAATTTTAGGCTTCAGTTCCCCTTTAACAAGGCTAAATGCTTCTCCAAGACCAAGTTTACTTTTGCACAATGAATTTTTTCAGGAGCCAGATTTAGAAATGTTTGCGAAGTCTGCAATAGATGCATGATTTAAACTTACTTTATTTTTCATTGTTTCCAAAGCTCCAGAATCTCTGACCATTTACTGTCGCAGCCTCCTTGATGCAGGTAGATCGCGATTTCTGTGTCCTTACATCAGCCAGGATACTTCCCCGGTCTACTGTGGGAAAGAATGGGACTATGTAGTTGTTCGACGCTTGGCTGTTTTGACAGATGCAGAGAAAATGGAGTTTGAGAAGAAGATCTCTAAGAATTATATGTTCAAGGCCATGGGTATTCAAGAATGTCCCAGCTGTAAATCCTTCGTGGAACGAGTCAACAAAAAAGATGTACGATTGACTTGCACTTTTTGCCGAAATAAACTACATAAAGTTTTCCAGTTCTGCTGGCACTGCTTGCAGGAGTGGGTCGACAGTTCCAGTACAACAAAGTGTGGTAGGCATAGTTAAGGCTGTGAGTCTCTCTTTTGTAGGCAGGAATAAAAGGGATTGGGAAAGCCAGGACAATATAATGTCACCTATAGTTCATGAGATAATGTGTTAAAGTTATCTTCTATGAATGTGAACAATTGATCCTCACCAAACAAGCCAGCTGGTGAGGAAAGTGTCTTAAACCGCATGGCTTGGCACCTTTAAATGATGACTAGGTTCTTTGAAATCAACCCAGTTTTCGATTCCAGAGGAATGCCATCGCCCTTATGACACTTAGCCCACTCGAGTTTGTTTTGGTATCTCACCACATTTCTGCTGCATGACAATTTTTCCTCTTCCGTTCCAGTTTTTTCTCTCTCATTTTCATTTGTTGGTTAGTTTTCTTTCCAAAAACATCCAACTTCTCTTTGTTCGTACTATTTAAAGCAGAAATTTCTGTACCATTCATTTCTAGGAAATGCAGATTGTGGTGGAGAAGACAAACGTCTGAAGATTCTACGTGAGTGCTCCAAGAAGGAAATTGTTGGAGTGACAGGATGCCCCGCCCTCCGTGCATGCATTTCATGCGGTATGCTGATTGAACACGTGCAGGCCTGTAAGCACATGACCTGTCGATGCGGCAAAGAATTTTGTTTCATCTGCTTGAAGCCCAAAGAGAACAGTGGGTGGAAGTGTGGGAGTTACAACGAGGCCTGTGAAATAGCACCAGTACAGACGGCTATTCCTGGAGCTTAAACTTGTTGCTCAGTTGCACGAAAGGAATTGCCTTTACTAATACTGATAAGAACTTGAAAACTTAGACCGGATTGTGTACTCTTCTACCTTTGAAAAGTTCTGAAGATTTTTTAAATGTATCTTGGTAAATGGTCATATCATGTATCTAGCATTGCTGCTTTCCACTGGAGTGTATGAATACTTTTAGTCGCTCTTTTATACTTGCAGCATCTAATCTAGTGAATACTACTAAGGTCTTTCCACGATTCCCAGCCTTATTGAGGCTTATGGTCCTTAAATCATATGCTTATTAAGATAAGATAATAAACTTTTGTAAAGAGTGATAACAAACTTACAAATTTAAACTATTGTCCTTTAGTGTGTCATACTTGTAACAATACCAGAAAGAAATCGTATGCATCACAACTAGTAATAAAGTGTACCGTGTGATAAATATTGTCAGAAGTGTGGAATTGAGAAGTATATTTTTTTCTTGTCGCTGAATTTGAAATATTTGTTTACTCTTAGTTTTTTTAAGTTCAGTTCAGTTCTATATTGTATTTTTTGTAGTTTTTACTGTTAAAAATAAATTGAGCGAGATGAATTGGAGACAGGGCTTCTTTTCTGGAGCTTTACGACTAAAGCAACCTCGTTCCCAGGCGCTTTTCCCTCCTCTTTGAAGGGAAAGCGAAACTTCGACCTTGATTTCTACAATTCCTTTAGAATGTATGAACTGGCTGAGAATTGTTGAGGGGATCACTATGAGAATCGACGAATCAGGGAGCGCATATTGGTGATAAGAATTCTCTAGACCAATCACGAATCAGATATCTATAAGAGGATATGAACTCTTCATACCTTACACCCCAACAATACCAACTGAATGGGTCTTCTAATCTGATCAGCTCATACCCATGTTTGAAAGCCAGCTTGCACTATCTTGACGAATTGACTGAATGAGTGAACTGACTAGCAGATCAATTGACCTACCAATTGTCCGAATCACTGAAGGAATATCTGACAAACTGTTTAACTGATTAATCTCCAACAAGCCGACATGAAGGACGAACTGGGCGATGAAGGAGACTAGGTGCGAACCGAAGGATTTATAAAACGATCAGTCATTTGACCCATGCCGATAATCGACTGAAGGCTTCAGACCAGAACATTTATAAACCGGCTTTACTTAGATAGCAGTCGCTGAATTTCCTATTGACCATAACACTGAGCTTACATTGTAAAGGACAAGACGTAGTTCAGATAAAAAAAACATCTAGATAGAACTGACGGACACCAGAAAGTCTGCGTATTATCTTCACTGCACATATTCCTAGCCTTTTTCGTCAAGCCTGAGCTTGTCTTCTTTATCATTTAAAGCATGACATTTTGTTGATGCCAATTGGTTTAAAGAAAAGCATGAAATAACCTAACGTGCTCGTCAAATGAACCAGGGCATTACCTAAAAATGTAATATGTAGAAAATTATCTGGGACTGAGTTGATTTTGCTTATATTTGCTCTGTTATTGTTGTTGAAAATTCACACCAGCCTCTCAACTGATCAGATGAAAAACTAGAGGAAATCTCGCCCTAGTCACTCACGTTACGAACAATCACGGCCCTCACTTTACACTGCCAGAGTTCTTTGTGGCTCTTTGTGTTTTCTACTATTGGCCCGGCGTTTTGATCCCTAAGGTTTTGACAGGTTTAAGGACACTTAATCGGCAAGTGCTCTATTCTAGCTCGTCAGATGCAAATGAGCTCAGTCTATGAGCTTGTCGAGAAGTTGGGTAGGCGATTGTCCACTAATTATCAGTTGAGTGAGATTAATACAATTGAAAAGTGGTCAATGAAAAATAAAAATCAAGAAAAGCATAAAAAAGCGAGCTGCCAAGTTGCGATTGCCTTCAGTTTTGCCACTACTTGGTGGAGAAGGGGGCCATTTCTTGATTTTCTTGACCATTCGCAGAGTTCAGTAAAGCAAAAGTAATGTAATCCGAGATTGCCGTCGACATTCAATTGATAATTGCTATGAGTCAAACTTAAATATCAACTTGAAATCAATTCGTAATTCAGAGATAATACTGTAGGTGTATTTACAGATTTAACCCAGGATGATTCGGATTTAATCACAAACAGTAAGCAACATCATTGCAAGAATCGAACACGTTGTTGAATCATCAACATCCAAACACACATGCTCCGATATACAAACAAGGGGGTTGGAGAGGGTACACCTAAACATTCACAAACGCTACATCCCTCCCTTCTTTGAATTATTTGTTAGGTTGAAGAGAAAACAAACCGAATAAACCTAATCAACTTAATACGCATGCAAATGTATCTGAATGTCTTCTGAAAGTTCTAACAGTTTTTGAACACTTGAAACTGGCATAAATTAGAAGTGTACCACAACAACAAACAGTTCAAGTTCAGTTCAACGTTCCAGTTTACGTCTGGGTCTAAGAGTTCTACTCCGGTGCCAGCTGAACACTGCCTAGCACATGGTCCTGAAATCTAGACGGTAGTCGTTTTATTCTTGATGGACGTGAAGTGGAAGTACAATCACTTTGCCCCGTAGTAGTATCGTTTGATGATTTGTATTCCATGGTTTGTCTCCATTAGTCACTCCAGGAGAAACATTTACAGATTCTCTAAACTCTTGGTTTGGTGAACTCGGTGTTACTCCTTGAGCCTCTGTGGTATATGACGATCTACTGGTGGCTTGGGGTACATTATCTTGCTCGAGATACTTTTTCACATGGGTCACATTCCTACGGTACTGTACACCATCAGCCTCGACAAGGACACTATTCCCAGTCTTCTGAACAACTGTAAAGGGAGACTGTTTGTATGGCGTCGACATTTTGTTTTCTTTCTCCTGTCTCAACAACACCTTATCACCTTAAATCGCGCTTTCATGTGCCTTTCTTTTGCAGTCTGCATACACCTTCCCCTTCTCTTTTCTTTCACTGTCACGGTCTCTGACTTCATCTTCAACACTGAATTCTTGCAGTTGGGGTAGTTTGGTCCTGATGCGTCTTCCAAACAACCGCAATTCTGCCGGGTTAACCCCAGTTGTAGAGTGAGGAGTACTACGATACATCATTAAGAAGATGTCCATCTCTGATCTCCAGTTACGACCCTCTGCTTACGAAATACACAGGCGTTTCAGGATACTGCGGCTTTGTCTTTCTACCTCGCCATTTACTTGGGGCTTTGAGGGTGTGGTTCGCCGGTGTTTTTGTCACTGACAAACTGCGACCCATTGTCGGTCCTCAGGGACAAAGGAAGGCCATCAGTGAAGAAAATCTTGGACAACATTGATACAATCCTCTCGGATGTAATAGATTTAGTGAATTCCATTTCGAAGAAGCGACTGTAATAGTCCACCCCGACAAAGACGTAATCACCGGAAGGCAGTGGACCTAATAGGTCAGCCGCTAGATTTTTCCATGGCACAAGAGGTAACTCTGTACGTGCCATTGGCTCAGGTTTAGGCGGTTGTGAAACTAACTGACAGCCATGACAAGTCTTAAAAACTCTTTCCACCCATTTGTCAATGCCTAGCCACCATAATTTAGTGCGCAAACGATGATTGCCACAATCCCAGGATGACCTTCATGTGCCAGCTTCAATGCCTGACGAGGAAGTTGCTTTGCTACTACTATTCGAGTTCCACGAAGAACAAGCTTTCCAATCGCACTTAAGTCACCTCGCACTGGCAGGTACTCCTTGATTTCTATAGCATGCCACCTCCCATTCAAGAGACAGCGTCGTCAGTAATGGCAGCCACGTATTTTTTCTGTGCGTAAATCGTTTCCGTATGCTCTCCTAGCATTATCACAGTTCTCTCTGTGGTCTCAGTTGGTGTTTAAACCATGTTACAAGTAGTTCCTGCCTGGACAAGTTGCAGCAATTCCATCGTGTTCTAGTCGCCATGTTGGACCGGTAGCAAACCCTCGGAAGCTATACTCGTCATCAACTCTTAAGGCCATTAGGAAAAACACTCCACCATCCCGCCTTCTTAATGATCTATGGATGAAGCTTAAAGATATTGGAATTCGAAAGCCTACACGGTCCAAACGTAAACGGAATTGGTCAATAAACAACAATGACCCTGAACTTGTGATGCCGTCTTCTCGCCCAATAACATGTACTCCCACTGTTCTTATGGCGAACGTTAGATCTCTACGTCCAAAAATGAATGAACTGTATGCTGTTGTAAATGTGACGAAAACTGAAATTAATCGTTTCACTGAAACATGGTTGAATATTAACATTCCAAACTCTGCCATTCAGATAGGTCATTATGCATGCATGAGGAGAGTTAGACCGGATGGACAATGTGGAGGTGTCCGTATATACCTAGATTTACACCTACCATGCGCCCGACTGTCTGAATTTGAAAACATGGATATTGAGTCAGTGTGGCTATCTGCGAGACCGTTTCGTCTGCCAAGGGCTATTCTACCATTCTACTCGCTGTTGTTTATCATTCTCCTAACTATGGTGCCGAAGAAAATAGGAGACTAATTGAACATCTCTCCAAAAACACTAAGGCATTCGTTACCATGCATCCTGATGGCCTCGTCATTGTTACTGGTGATTTCAATCCAACAAGCACAGGAATCAACGCCCAGGTTATCAAACCGAAGACGGGTCTTTGTCAGATTATGACAGCATTAACAAGGAATACTGGCACTCTTGATTGGGCCCTAACTAACAGGCCCAAATTGTTCCAACCTCCGGTCCAGCTTCCAAAAATAGGGCGAAGTGACCATTTTGTTGTGCTTATACCCCCTGTTAAGGTGGTGGTCTAAGGTGAAGTCCCTGGGGGGTCTGTCGAGCTCATCTGAATGGTGGCACCAGCTATTGAATACCGGAACGCAAACTGTAGCTCCACTATGTGATCAATTCAATAATTTCTTATACAGCCTAACGTCGCATTTTACCCCACTGGATACCACCAGCTTGGCTAGTGAATCCCTCCCCGTCTCCTCTGAATTTCTTGTCACACATGGCAAGGCGTTCGAGGCTCTCGGGTCGATTAAGGCCAAAAAGCCCCCTGGTCCTGATCAAATTCCGTCATGGGTCTGGAAAGAATTTGCACAAGAACTGGCCCCGCCGGGTTGTAAGTGACCTAGTATATAATTATTCCTTACGCGAAGGATGTGTTCCTGATGTATTTAAGACCTCCATCGGTTCAGAGGACTGAACCTATAAGTTACATCCTGACTAGTGCCACAGAAGTCCATCATGGTTATTCTTTGTGAACCGGCAATGTTCGAGTAGATGGGTTTAGAGGGGCCACAGACAGACTTAATAATTTTGTTACCGTTCGATATCAATAAGATGTATATTTATTGTTGTACCTATGTAATACTGACCCATACTGTAATTCAGCCTTAGCTGCGAGAGTATGGAATTAAACGATCATCATCGTTATTCTCGTACACTTTTCAGCTCTGGGTCATATTCAGATGCTCTCTCAATTTCCCGCGTTGTCAAGGCAACGGGAGATGATTCTCGAGCTACCCATTTCACATACTCTTCTATTTCGATTTGGTCTCTTGACTGTGGGACTGGACCCAGGAGGCGTGACAATTGATCTACGATATTCTTTGGACCTAGAATGTATTTCACTGTAAATCTATAGGGCTGCATCCTGAGCAGCCACCTCTCGATCCAAGCACAGATCTTGGATTTAGGTGAGAAAATACATTCAAGAGGTTTGTGGTCAGTCACTAATTCAAAGTCAGCACCATACAAATACCCACGAAATCTTTTGCAGGACCACACTATTGCTAAAGCCTCTTTCTCAGTCTGAGAATATCGGCGTTCTGTATCAGACAGGCTTCGGCTTGCATAGCTAATAACTCGTAGCTCTTCTCCTTGCTGTTGCACTAATACAGCTCCTAAGCCTACAGGACTTGCGTCTGCGATCACCTTAGTTGGGCATTCTTATCAATAAATCCAAGTGCCTCGGCACCAGACAGTCGCTTCTTTAACTCGTCAAGTGATTGCTGTTGCTCCGGCTCCCACACAAAAGGTTCTCCATTCTTTGTAAGCTGGCGGAGAGGTGCGGACACAGCTGCCAGGTCAGGAATAAAACGTGCTATAAAATTGACCAGTCCAAGGAAGCCCCTCACTTTCGTCGGTTCACAGGCATCAACGACAGCCTTCACTTTAACATCTGCTGTACCAATCCCACGCGCTGATAACACGTGACCCATAAATACCAAATGCGACATCTTGAATTGACACTTGTCACGGTTTAGCGTCAAACCCATGCTACTCAATAATCGGACCACATTCTCAAATCGCCTGTCATGTCCCTCTTCAGTAGGTGCATGTACTATCACATCGTCAAGAATATTGTGGACTCCATCGCAATCTTGCAGGACTTGGCTTAGTACCTTCTGGTACATTTCAGGTGCACAACTTATACCGAACATGAGTCGTTTGTACCGGTACAGTCACTGGTGTGTGCCAAATGTAGTATAATCTCTGGACTCAGGTGATAATTCTATTTGATGATAGGAAGAGTTAAGATCCAACTTGCTGAAGAACTTTCTCGGGTTCAAATCTTGTAAAACTTCATCAGTAGTGGGTATTGGGTAACGTTCTCGCTTTACTGCCCTGTTGTCTTGTCGGACATCTACGCACAAACGGATGTCACCTGAGGGCTTTGGCACAACTACCACTGGTGATACCCACGAACTTGGTCCACTCACTTTCTCGATAACGTCAAGTTTAACAAGTTCATCTTGCTTGTCGCCCAACTTATCACCTAGGTGGTATGGAACTCGCCTAATGGGCTGTGCTACGGCTTGCACCTCTGGATCAATTGGGATCTTTTAACTGAAAATCCTTCAGTTTGCCAATACCGTGACCTTCACAGCATCCCGGAAATTTTTCAAAGCACTGGGTGCCCCTGTTTAGCCCCATCTGTCGATGCCTCTAGTGAGTTACAACAAATTCAACCCCACTTAACACTCTCTCTCCAACAGAAACTTTTGCAGTAAATGTGCCAGCAACTTGTAGTGGCTGATTATTGCCATATGAATTCACCTTCTGGGAACCCTTGCTCGATACACATTAAACCCTATTTGCCTTCAAATATTCCCACACATTACGACATATGACACTGCAACTAGCACCACAATCAATAATCATTGTTACAGGCAAACCTCCTATTTTCACAAGAATTTTGCCATCACTTGAAACATTTGAATCATGTCACATGCCAAATGCATATTCACAGTCATAACTCTGCTTATCTTCAGCTTTTACTTGCCTTATATGATGGTGTCCACCACTTTTTCTTCTACTATCTGGCCTACGCATTCCTCTAGCTCCTCGATCGGCCTCGGCCACAGTTCTGTTTCCTCTTTGTTTTTTACATATAGCCTCAAAATGTCTTGTCCAATCGCATTTTCTGCACTGTTTCCCTCTAGCTGGGCATCGGTGATCGTTAGCTTAAGTTTATGTCCCACATTTCCACAACAAAAACACTAAACATTCCTTTTGCTCGGTCTCCTCTGTGATCCACCTTTCAACCCACACTATTAACTTCGTTACTTGCATTGCTTGCCCCTTCGATCAAACAGGTCTGTTTCTCAGATTCCATAGCACGGGCAATCTCTCTCAATTGTTGCAGAGTCAAGGCTCGACCCATTCTGAAGTAGATTTTGGACGAAGTTCGTGTGACAAACACTTACTAATAACTTGATCACGAATTTGCTCCTCCACAGCATTTGCATCTCCAAGTTCACAAGTTTGAGCTTTCTGTCTCAGTCTGGTCACAAACTGTTCGACGGTGTCGTTTGCCAACTGATTAGTTTCACGTAAACAAAGTCTTTCCTACGGAACATTCGCTTGTGGTTTGAAATATTTATTTAAGGTCGCCATCGCTTTCTGATAGTTATCCAACCCTCCTTCGTTTAACGTGTAATAAATATCTTGAACGTCTAATCCAGCAGTATGCAGCAATAACGCCTTCTTCCGTGATCGACAATTTCGGACTCCTTTTTCCGTAGCAAACAACTCAAAAGCTCGAAGCCATCTTTCTTAGCGTGCGGAGATAGCAGCAGTTTCGGAACAGTGAAATGGCTTTAAAACCTGTGTATCGCGTAAATATACACTTGACATCTCGAAAAAAAGCTACTTACGTCGCCTCGTCGTATTTACGGATTTAGCCCAGGATGGTTCGGATTAATCACATACAGTAATCAACATCATTGCAAGAATCGAACACGTTGTTTAATCATCAGCATCCCAACACAACATGCTCCGATACACAAACAAAGGGGGTGGGTAGGATAGACCTGAACATTCACGAACACTACAAATACGTAAATTTTTGATGTGAGCGGTACTTTGTTTCAAAAGTGGTCAGTTGATCAATTACCATCATAATAGGAGTCTTTAGGTCCTGGCAATCGCACGACAGCCTTCCCATAACTGAAGACAGTCAAATGGAAGTTGTTTTAGATCCTTCTGTACCCTGAAATATTTGCAAATTACTTGATATTCTGAATGAAATAAACATTTTAATTGGCTCTTATTACACCCTTGCCCTTTTATCAAACAACAAACGTATGAAATACATATATATGAACTGCGGTTATGAAACGTATATTATGTGCACGATCCTTCGAAGTAAAGCACTATTTAAGCAATAGTGAAAATCAGACCTGAAAAAAATTCAGGCCTGTACGGGATTCGAACCACTGACCTCTGCGATACTAGTGCAGCGCTCTACCAATAGTCCTTTTTACAGTTGTGGGCTTGGTGGCCAAGCCTTTGAACAGGAGTGAGGCTTAGGGTGACCTTGTTATGATAGAGATGTCGCTGCTTTTCAAATGCAAATTACTTTGTTATCATGCTAACGAGATGCAGGTCTCTATCACAACAGGGTCACCCTTAGCCTCACTCCTGTTCAAAGGCTTGGCCACCAAGCCCACAACTGTAAAAGGGACTATTGAGCTAACAAGCCAACTGGGAGCAGGCCATCAAATTAATTCGACATAAACCCGTAGATGATAAATCAAACAACAAACATATGAAACACATATATATGAACTGCGGTTATGAAACGTATATGTGCACGATCCTTCGCAGTAAAGCACTATTTAAGCAATAGTGAAAATCAGACCTGAAAAAAGAAAAAAATTCAGGCATGTACGGGATTCGAACCACTGACCTCTGCGATACTAGTGCAGCGCTCTACCAATTGAGCTAACAAGCCAAATGGGAAGGAAGGCTTGTTAGCTTCATAACCGCAGTTCATATATATGTATTTCATATGTTTGTTGTTTGATTTATCATCTACGGGTTTATGTCGAATTAATTTGATGGCCTGCTCCCAGTTGGCTTGTTAGCTCAATTGGTAGAGCGCTGCACTAGTATCGCAGAGGTCAGTGGTTCGAATCCCGTACAGGCCTAAATTTTTTTCAGGTCTGATTTTCACTATTGCTTAAATAGTGCTTTACTTCGAAGGATCGTGCACATATACGTTGCCCTTTTATCATGTCAAGAAGTATATGTTGCATGCACCTTTTGAGGAAAAGATCTCAGTTTATCGTCTTATCGACCTGTTTATAGATTTACAATGCGTACGAGATAGGAGAACTGCTAGAAGATGGAAGCCCAAAAGAGAATCGAAATCGAAAATGTTCGCTTAAGTCATCCAGGTTACGACGATTTCCGCGAAGCAAAGCATCTCCTCCAAAGTCAAACATGAACCTGGTTACTTCCCCATCCTCATCATTTCACTCTTTATTTCATTTAGAGCATGTATGGAAGTTTTACACATCTTTGAAACGTTTTGTAGATTCTAGAGATTTTCTTTATTCACATTAGACGCGTTAGCTGATTTCGTCCGCACCAAGAAGATCAAAAATCACACTTGTTTTCCAGTATTAAGCGCAAAGAGAGCGTTTGGGTGTGTTTGTATACGGTAAGTCTTAATAGTTTATTAGTGAATATTTGTTTCTAAGTCACTATTTGCGGTCATGCTATAAGTAAGGGGCTTTCAACTCTATTTGATTGCTTTCAATCTTTTGATAGTTTTCTTTGATTGCTTATTTCAGTCAATTTCTCCGCCCTTAATTAATATAGATAACATTTCAGATAGCGATGGAATATTCGATATCTAAAATGAAATGAGCGAGTATCTGTGCAAATCTGATTTTGTGCGCACCATTACGACTAGTGCACCAGCATAAGGGGAGGAAACAAGGGGCAGTTGGGATTCGAATGACTGCTGCCGAAGGGAAAGAAAATTGCTCTTTGTTTTCTGAAACACGCATGCAAATCCCAAATGAGACTCACAGAGCACATGGTGCATTTCTGTCACTTCGATGTATACTTGACACCATCTAAGTTCGGTCAAGTTTCTTCCAAGTAGTGCAAATTGGGTTACTATTGTCCAATTTGTAATGTTCCATTGCACGTATTTCTTTCCCAGCTCTAGAATCGTTGACTGCATATTGCCGTAGCCTCTTAGACGCAGGTCGGTCCCAATTTCTATGTCCCTATATCAGCAAGGACCAACCGTCAGTTTACTGTGGCAAGGAATGGGACTATATAGTACTGCGACGATTAGCTGTGTTAACAGAGGAAGAGACTGCAGAGTTTGAGAAAAAAATCTCTCGTATCTATCTGATAAAGGGCATGGGCTTTCAAGAATGTCCGAAATGCGAGTCTATGCTGCAACGAAGGGAGAAAAAGTACACACGAGTGCTTTGTCCCGTTTGTAGCAAGGACGAAGGCAAAGCTTACGAATTTTGCTTTCATTGTTTGCACAAATGGATGAATGGCTCTAGTAGGATCTGTTGTGGTACGTAGTTTTTGATGAAAATGTTAAGTCGTTCATTGTTCATCGAAGAACGTTCAGCGGGAGTCAGCTTTTCAACTTTAAGTGCGCCTTTATCATTAAAGACAACTTAAAGGGATAGATCCTCTCCATCGTCAACATTTGTATAACTTGATTGTTTGCATTTTAGGGAATGACAACTGATCTGGTGAGGACAAACGTCTTCACGGTTCGTTCGCAATTGTGCCGGGAAGACTATCGGTGGAGTGGTGGGATGCTCCTCCCTTCGAGCCTGTGTGTCGTGTGGCATGATGATTGAGCATGTGCAGAAATGTAAGCACATGCAGTCCCTGCGGTCAAGATTTCTGCTTTATCTGCTTGGAGCCTATAGGACCCAGCGGTTGGAAATGTGGAGGTTCTGGTGAAGCATGCGCAGTGGCAGCTGGGCAAACTACGATTCCTGGAGATAATTCAATCAATCAATCAATCAATTTATTTAACGTGGTCAGAACGCTTGGCTAAAAGCTAGTTTACAGGTACGCCACGAAATAAAAAGAGAAAAGGAAATTATAAAGCCTTGTGAAGGTATATAAATTTAAATAAATTAAGAAATAAGAACTAGCTAATATTAAAATATAAGAATTGAACAATGTAGTCGCCAAGTTGAATATATAAAATGTAATCATTAAAAACAGGAAATATAATTAAGGATAGATCCTCACCGCGCTAGAGTCCCGTGAGATCTAATGTTTTTAAGTAATTTTTAAGAGTAGTAAATGTTTGTATCTTTCGAGACTCGTCCGGTAAAGCGTTCCATATTTTCGATGCAGCATATCTCCATGATCTTAACCCGAAAGTTGTTGATTTTACTTTTGGGAGGTCCAGTATTGTGGTGCCCCTAAGGTTATAAGTGGAGCACCTAACTGTTGTAAGATCACGTAAGCTTTTTGGTCCTGCATCACTGGTTAATATTTTAAAGACAGTGGACAATATTTTCGCTAATCGCTGTTCACGAAGACTTGA
Organism: Stylophora pistillata; assembly: GCF_964205215.1. NCBI lineage: Eukaryota > Metazoa > Cnidaria > Anthozoa > Scleractinia > Pocilloporidae > Stylophora > Stylophora pistillata. Next base: position 2,523,053 of record NC_142531.1, read on the forward strand.
GAGACCGATACGCTCACAAAGTTCCTCATCAGGCGAGGACTTATCTCTAAAAACAAAACGGAGCGCACGTTTGTTCACCAACTCTAACTTGTCAGCTGACTTCTTGTAGTTGTAATTGTAGCCGGAGATTGTTAATAGATGTCACTCTGATACAATGTATATATGAAGTTCATATATTTTGAACTGCGGTATTAGATACGTGTGATGCATGATCCTCGCAGTAGAAAGCGCTATTTATGCAATAGCGAAAATCAGACCTGAAAAAAATCAGGCCTGTACGGGATTCGAACCACTGACCTCTGCGATACTAGTGCAGCGCTCTACCAATTGAGCTAACAAGCCAACTGGGAGCAGGCCGTTAAGTTGATTCATAATAAACCCGCGATGATAAATCAGATACAATGTATATATGAAGTTCATATATTTTGAACTGCGGTAGTAGATACGTGTGATGCATGATCCTCGCAGTAGAGAGCGCTATTTATGCAATAGCGAAAATCAGACCTGAAAAAAATCAGGCCTGTACGTGATTCGAACCACTGACCTCAGCGATACTAGTGCAGCGCTCTACCAATTAAGCTAACAAGCCAACTGGGAGCAGGCCGTTAAGTTGATTCGTAATAAACCCGTGATGATAAATCAGATACAATATATATATGAAATTCATATATTTTGAACTGCGGTACTAGATACGTGTGATGCATGATCCTCGCAGTAGAGAGCGCTATTTATGCCATAGAGAAAATCAGACCTGTACGGGATTCGAACCACTGACCTCTGCGATACTAGTGCAGCGTTCTACCAATTGAGCTAACAAGCCAACTGGGAGCAGGCCGTTAAGTTGATTCATAATAAACCCGCGATGATAAATCAGATACAATGTATATATGAAGTTCATATATTTTGAACTGCGGTAGTAGATACGTGTGATGCATGATCCTCGCAGTAGAGAGCGCTATTTATGCAATAGCGAAAATCAGACCTGAAAAAAATCAGGCCTGTACGTGATTCGAACCACTGACCTCAGCGATACTAGTGCAGCGCTCTACCAATTAAGCTAACAAGCCAACTGGGAGCAGGCCGTTAAGTTGATTCGTAATAAACCCGTGATGATAAATCAGATACAATATATATATGAAATTCATATATTTTGAACTGCGGTACTAGATACGTGTGATGCATGATCCTCGCAGTAGAGAGCGCTATTTATGCCATAGAGAAAATCAGACCTGTACGGGATTCGAACCACTGACCTCTGCGATACTAGTGCAGCGTTCTACCAATTGAGCTAACAAGCCAACTGGGAGCAGGCCGTTAAGTTGATTTGTAATAAACCCGTGATGATAAATCAGATACAATGTATATGTGAAGTTCATATAATTATACATAAATGTCACTCTATTCACTAAGTGATCCTGTTGGTGATTTTAATCAGCAACAAGACGGTGTGCTTTCCTTTTGTTTCTCTTGTTTTGTGTCGTTGTTTTCAACTTCCTCTTGATTTGATGCTGAGACGTGTTCAACGAAGGAGAAGCTTTAATTCTATTTCGATTCACGAGCACTTGGCATCGCTTCACAACCAGAACAACAAACGTCGGGGGAGACTGGAACGAATACTGCCCAGTCTCTGCAAATACACCACACATGCGGTTTTCGGTTTTGGATGTTTTTTTTTTCCTACCGCTTTCCGGTTTCTAATAGACCCTAATAGACCCTAATACCCGCTCATAAACTTAACAGAGAATCACTGAAAACCCAAGACCAATCAACTGAAATTGAAACTGTAAACATTTAAATCATATTTCATTTACGGATCTATCTTACCAATCTCGCTTACTGGCTGGTTGGCCAGCGCCACGGGTTCGACCGACTGACTTGTCGTCATACTAGTCGTATTCATTGTGTTCGAACGTAATAGACTGAAGTATTCAATGACGAACAAGAGGAGGTTAAAACAAACAGTTTAACCTTTGGCCAATCCTATCGTTATTGATAATGCTCGAAGCTCAAAACCAACACTTTTAATTCCATATCTTGAATAGTAGCTGTTGACCTTCCAATCGTCTATAGCAGCTTAGATTGTGTTAAAAACATTAGCTGTAGCTCAGACAAAAACATTTCAGCGTCTAGACAGAACAGCCGGACCAGAGAAAGTTTGGAAATCGTCTTAACTGTATAGGTTCCTGGCCTACTCGTGACGGCACTCATTTCATTTCTTATCATTAAAATTAACGTTTGATCAGAGACCTTTAGAAAAAGCAAGCTAAACTAGCTGCCTCTTTCGACATATCTTCCTCACTCCTAAATTCCGACCCACTGGATTCAATTTGTTGCTTGTCATGTTCATCGAGCGCTTTGTAAACATCGTCATTGCTTTCAAAATCTCCTCTCTTCCTTGGTAACAGGTGGACATGGACATGCTCCACTGTTTGTCCTGCTTCGGGCCCATCTTGGATCGCTATCGAGAGTGAGGTCGCCCCATACTCCTTCTCAATAACACGAGCAATTTTTTGCGTGCTAGCGAACAAGTCTGCGACTTCTTCCTCTGTTAGGTCACAAAATCTCTTTACAACACGAATAGGAGACACAAGAACATGTCCAGGGAGCACTGGCTTCCTATTCACAAAAGCAAACGATAATTTGGAACGGAAAAACACCACTGACGGCTGGAGAACAATGCGTCCAAATTGAAACGTTTTGGCCGCCATATTGAATAAGGAAGTGACGTTGCAATGATGAATCTGCTGACTCATGTGCGGGCGTCAGGAAGCACATGGATCAACATGGCGGCCTACGAATTAACGGAGGAAGAGAAAAAGCGTAAAAGTATCCCTCGCGGAAAACCAAAGTCCGGAAGGGTTTGGAAGAGTGAGAAGAAAAGGTCAGTTCTTTTTAAAGTTAAATGTCATTTCAAGGTCAACATTGCAACCAAAGCTTTATGTACCAAAGATAAACATTCATTCTCTCTTGACAACGTCAACTGGAACAATTAACTATGTTTACGCCGAATCAGATACGAACTGGTCTTTCTTTTTATCACTGTAGGTTTTGTGTTAGGGTATTTCTCTTCAGTTGTTGATTCGTGAGGCTTCGCTACACAGAATCTCTTTTGATCATCCTTAAGAGTAATGATAGTAGCTGAAAATAAGCGTTATTAAGTGCTGTCCTTTGAAAACGTGCGACAATATTGAGTGAACAATATTTTTAATAATGTTGTAATATTCCAATTGTGAGCCATCCATGTATTTAAATGGAATGTGCATGGAAATTAGGGTTCACATGATCATAGTCTGTGACTAAGAATTTATTGTGTGAATTGGAGAGATATTTGTACAACTCCATACTTTTCCTAAAGAAAGCCATTGCTTTTATCCGAGAACTGCATGCATAACAGATTATGAGACTGTTTGAAAATCTTGCGTGTGAAAGTCAAATTCTCACTTAATTTTAAAATCTTGGCCTCAACGAGTGACGCCAGTAATGTGCACTTTTTATCTTCAAATTTGATTTCATAATAATTTTGGTAAACAACCTATCTCTGAAGTTACAGGAAATAAAACTCTCAACCATAAAGTTTCTCATTTATAAAAACCAGTAACATACGTGGTATTGTGGAGACAATACAGAGAACCAGGCTCCTATTCCCAGTTTTCTTGCAAATATGATTTGTGGAGACACTCACTTGACAGGCAGGAGCCAATGGGTTTACAACTCATACAAGCCCCATTGATCTGAAAACAATCTGGGGTCAGGTAGAGAATTTTACCTGGTGCACAGGGATGGGGAATACCAACTCTAAATCGTGATATATTCCTATATCTGGGACACTGAATTTGAAGCCGTAAATCTGTTTTGTTTATTGATAGACTGGATGAAAGTTTATGCATCCCAGGCTTTTTGGACATCAGGCTGATGTCTTTATTAGTCATTTTTGCCAAGCAATCTTGGATGGCTAAATTGCCAGGTGTACTGTAAAAATATTAAGATGCTTATCAGGGGTTTCATCAATTTTTTCAGCAGGAGGGCAACTGGTTTTCATAGGCAGGCTAAACTTTTTTAACTAAACTTCTTTATAAGATAAACCTTCCTCCAGATTGTTAAACCAGGTGGGCAAAACCGTCCTTACAACCGGTCAATTTGGCCGGTGCCCAGCCCTTAATGAAATCCCTGGCTATTGATGATAATAGTAATACAATGGTAATAAGAGTGATAATGTTATAATTGTAATTATACCAATAATGCGAACAATAGTGATGTTATTCACAGGCTCGTGATCAGCTAAGGGTAGAATCCCCTGCCAATAGCTCTTATGCATGATGATGTCAATCACTGAAAATTATCATTATAAACCTTGTTTTCCTTTAAATTTTCACAAATTGTTGCCTCTTCCTCAATGTTAACTTGCTTTACACCTATGGAAGACAGCCAAATGTATTGATAACAATGAAGAATTAAGAATCAATTTACAGAGGGTGAATGAAATTTTCACAATTTTCACCAGTTTAAGTACTATAGAATGTCAAGTTTTTACAATTTTCAAGGAAATTGTACTGAAACACTTCGAATCAATTTTTTGTTTCTGTTTAGGAATTTTATCAAGGGAGACACTACCAATGGATGCCATAGGCCTATTGTTTGATCTTGGTTTGATTGGAGTAGCAGTAGACAATTTACCTGACCAGGAGTTTTTGTTCTGTATTGATTGGTTGTGTTGTGTTTCTTTTTAAAGGAAGTCAGCAGTTATTGGTGTTCAGCCATTGCATACAACATGGGACAAGAAACAGAAAGACAGAATGGAAAAGAAATTAATGAAGATTTACGAAAAGGAGCTCAAAGATGGAACAAAGAGACTGAAAGAGGTTAGTATTCTTTTATTCCCATTTTATAGAATTTTTCCAAGTAGCAAAGGCCATGCTCATATTCTAAATTATAGGGGAAAAAAGATCAGTCAATCTCTTTTAAATTCATCAGTCGTGCTAATTTGCAAATACACTTCTGTATCATCGACAGGATAATTAAATGATAATTTTTTGTGGTACTGTGTGTAATTCACTTTCATTATGAAATGTTTTCTGATTCCTTTGATTGACCGAGGTGGTTTTGTCTTGTTTTGTCTTATTTTCAGGAAAAACGCAGAAAAATGGAGGAAAGAAGAAAGCAAAAAGAGGAAAATGAAAAGAAATCTCAAGTGGTACAAGAGGTATGACAACTCACTTGTGAAATATCCTTCTTAGAAGATTTGTTTATTTTGTTTTTTTTTTTCTAATTTTTGTATCTTAGATGATTCAATAACACTTTAGCCACTAGTCACAGTAATAAAGTCTTAAATGGCATTGAGCCTAAGGGGATTGATAACTGATAAAACCAGACAAAATGCCGGGGGCTCTGTGCAATGGAGTGGGATCCAGAGGGGGAAGGGGAGAATAGCTATACTCCTTGATGCTTAATGCTCTGAAAACCAAAGTCACCTGTAGCAGTATGGGTGATTGTTAGCCCTATCAGTTCTGTAGAACTTAATTTTAAAGTGGAAATCATACTACTTTGATACACAGAAAACTGCCACATACTTCAATCACTCTCCATGAAGTTGTGTACTTTACTGAAATGAACAATAACTGACATTTTGTCTTTGTTTTGATTTGTTTTTCAGATTAAAAATACAGCAAAAATAAAACGTATGAAGAAGAAACAGCTTAGAATGCTGACAACCCGTTGAGCCTCTAGGCAGTTGTATATTTATTTTAGACTTGTACTGTGTGAGAGAAATTTTTGCAAAACACTAACATCAGTACCCATATTCTCCGTACTTATCTCTTTACATTTCCTTTGGTGCTGACAAGGAGAATTTGTTTGACAATCAAAACTGCTTAGATTGGTGATCATTTCCTTTATTCTCATGATCTTAATGAATAATTCAGCAGTATTTCTGTAAGGAGAAATTAGGTGTTGGTCACTTTCAGGGTGTAAAGGGTTAATAAGCACTCTTGACAGGAATAATTAGACATTCTCAGCTAATGAAAAGCTAGAAAATTACAGAAAGAAATTGTCAACATGTTCAAGAAATGAATATGAGAAAAAGATGAAAATCTTGAAGCAGGTCTGGTGTATTTGAGGAACATTTGCTGGTACATTTTCATGTGGGAATGAATGAAAAAATGGATGTTTGTCTGTGAATGTAATGATTATTTATTATTCAGGATCTGAAGAGAACTTTATAATAAATGTGTCCCATGGCTATACTTGAATCAGTAAACCTTATATTACTTTTCAAATTTTTGAGGAATTTCTTGCAAAATCCTGCTGCCATTTGGGAAATGAACCCACACTCCTCCCTCTTTCCAAGGAGGATCAAAATTTCAGACACAAGAAGATGGTAGAAATCAAATAAAATCAGTAAGCTAATGATATATAATTAATTTTGTTAAAAGACGCTCATTGCAGCATTACTATGTGTTAACAAATTTTTAATGGTATTAAGTATTGAGCAGTGATAGTTTGTTTGAAGTTTTGAAGTTTACTAATATATTCATAAATACATAGCAGTTAAAAAACTGAATTGTGTATTTACTCACATAATACAGATAGCAAAATTAAACTAATTTAGATATTTAACTACTTAGTTATTAAAAAGCATTCAATTGGCTAAGAAAAGGAAAGCTAAAATGAGTTCGCTGTAAGACATGAGAAAATAATAAAACTATTCTTAAAACGACTGGTTTTGAAGCGTTGTACATTAAAAGGTCGCGCATGCCTTAACAAGTAGGTAGTTTCATGTGCTGCTGGTATTAACTTTTGAAGACAGTGATTGTTGTCATTTACAATTTTGTTGAAAAGTGACTCACATATTTCGTCGTGATGGATGGCTAATTCTCTAAATTTCATAATATCCAGGGCTTCATGATAGCTATGACCAGGACAGGTAATGGACATTGCTCTCTTTTGTACGTGTTCTAATTCTCGCTTTAAATATTTAGGCAAACTATAGTGAAAAAACGGTACTGCATAGTCCATGATTGATCTAATACAACTAGAATAAAAGAGCCCTAGATCAGTACGAGAAACCTTGGCTTTCTTAAGTTGAATCAAGAAATATAACCTCTTAAAGGCTTTTTTAACAATTTCATGAATATGGGTATTCCAGGTCAAATTACTGGAGATATTAAGATCCAAAAGCCAAGATAAATATGTTATTCCTCACAATATCCAAGCATGATTCAGCAACAGGTGATCTGATTATTAAAACTGTTCAACTAGAAGAAGTCATTTTCACAGTACACCGAAGTCTCTTATGTAATCTTATCAAATAAGGAAACATAGAGAGGTTGGTAGAACACTGACTCCACCAAAAAGGAGGGACTGCTTGTAGTCAACTTAATTAAAAAAAATGAGCTCTTGGGATTTGAAGGTCGAGTCTGGTATGGCAGGGAGGGGTTCTAAGTGGTCCAACCACAGACCTTTTTGGGAAAGGATTTAGGGGGAGGGGGGCTTGGAAGGGCCTACAATGCTGTTATACAACTCTCTTGCAGACAAAAGCCTGCTAGTTGCAAGCCGTTCACTTTATATTGGAGGTAAGAAGCACAGAAGGTAACGTTTCAGGGCTGGCCAGGTTGTTTGGTCCCATTGAATTCGCACTTTTTCGCGATGAAGAGGGGGTCAATAGTATCCCAGCATCCCAACATCCCCCATTAACTGCTTCTGTGAAAACATAGTGGTTTTTAAATGGAGACCTAAGTTAGTTCCTTGTGAAAAATGTACTTGAGCATTGTTATTGTATGGTCCAGAGCAGATTTTGAGGGGTTGAGGTTAAAAATATGCAAATGAGGAATAGAATGGTGGCATTAGGCTGCTCAATACTCTCAAATTTAAATAAAAAGCTTCTAAATCAATTACTCAGCTGTACTCTCCTTACAATTTACCGTAGAGGACAGCATAAAGCATGAATACAAATTTAACATTTTTTTTATTTTGTACAACTAGAAAGTTGTATGCCTTAAATTTATCTACCTTTATATAAGTGATAAATATATTCTAGATTTGCTATTTTCTCCAAGTTTTTAGATTATCATTTTCTAAGAGAATGTAATCTAAACGTTAGGAACAGCTCTTTATTATTATTATTATTTCAACCGTGTCCTCCGGTCCACCCACACCCCCGTAAGCTAAATTTGGGATCAATAAGGGTGGTATCGGGAATGTTGATCAACACACGTCATGCGCAAGCGTACGAGTGAGAAAATTCGCCATGTTGTTGGGAGATGTTTGGGAGTGATTAGCATTTCACGAGTTTTTGTTGTGTTTCATGAAGATTCTTCAAAGGATATCAAGAGTAAGAGGTAAAGTTAAGAACTACGATTACTGTTCTCTATTTCAGAGCGGTATAATCGTGATATCCTAGCGCGAAACGCAAACAATTTTCGTTTCGCGTGCTGTACATCCGTCGGACAATAGTTTCGGCTGTAATATGGTGCTGTAACGTCCGATCACATGCAATAGCTCGCTGAAGAACCTTGTTACTGACGACTCTTTCTTCGATTTAGATTTTATAAAAGGATGGCGACTCATCCCTTCGACTTTAAAACAGTATCATTACTCGACAAACACTGATGCCGTGGCTACCTCTGTTTTCGGTGTTGAGAACAGAATTGCAAAAGAAAGCGAACCTATCGGACAGGCATGCATTTACGTGATGATCAAGGCGATTGGACCTGATAATCCTAGACCATATTTTCTTTTTTACCGCCTTGATTGTAGTCACGTAGCTTTTTAGAAGAATTTTGCCCTGATCTATGATGTAGAAAAATTTTATCCAGTCGGCGGACGCCGTTTGTTTAGGTTTGCTTTTGTATTCGCAAGGAAATGAGTGGCCATGTTCGGGCGCACCCCTGAGGTTCTTTATACGTCGCTACGATCGATACAATTCAATGGTTTGTTTCTGCATGTTCAATTTAGGGAATTCTCCAGACGGATTGTCGCTTGATCCATCGATTACGGAAAGATTGAAAGAAAATTACCGGTGTCTTATGATAGTCTCGTGGCAGCTCGTGAGTGTTGAATCGTAAGATTGTGAGGTGTATGCGATTTTTTATGTCCGGAATGTGTACCACAAAGTGGTTTTATTCTCCGTTACCTTTATAGGCAATGACACTGACCTTGGTTGAAGATGTTTTATCGTCATTGTTCTTCCTCTTTCGTCTCTCAAACGTAAATAACTATCAGAAACGGAGAAAGTTATGAAGAGCTCATAAACTCGTTCTCATTTGTAACACCACAATTTGGCTCGACACGAGAGATCGATTCGAAAAATTGCTCCGATTTAGATAAAATAGTTTCCGGTAAAAGAAGACAAAAGGAGTATCATCCAAACCTTTCGGTACTTTTATCCTCTATGCCGTGTGTAAGTATTTCTTTATTTTTTTTCGATAAGGAAATTGCTGTGTGTTGAATAGTTTTCATAACGCAACATATTGTACCGTGATCCAGCACCCATGCATCATCTTAGATTGTACCTGGTCGCTCTTGCGATTAATATCGGAACATTAGTATACATTGATGGTTTCGAAATTTATATCTCATTCTTCAACTCTAAGTGCCTCTCGATCGGCGTTCGAAGTTTTAGTTTCTTTGTGAAGTTTGTACGCGCTTTAGTTTTGGTTTTGTTATTGTCTGCTAGGTATTCATAAAGATTGTTTTCGAGTATAATTAAGCGCATTGCATTCTGTGTACGTGTTAAACATTGAAATGATGTCACCTTTAATACAACGTTGCTACCAAGTGTGTTGTTTAGTGGGCAATACGATTGCAATCAAATACTAGTAGGGATGTGAAATAACACAGAATCCTTTCTTAATATGATCAATTCTTGCATAATCCTCGTTGTGTCGCTATTGTTCAGGATTGACTGTCCCAAGAAACGTGATGTTTTGAATATCATTACCTTTGAAGAACGATCATGTCAAACTTTAACACTTAAGTTGTGAATTTTAGTCAGTGATTCTAGTGTCAATGACAAAATAATTTCCTAGCAACCTCAATATTTGAAATAAAGGTCATGTTAGATTTGAGCTATTCCCCAACATGAAGGGTACATTTTTAATGGAATCAAGTAAATATTAAATTAGTAGATGAAGGAGTCATGAAAAGCCTTTAATCTGCTAAGTTTGGACTGTATGTAGCAGTAATTATTTCTCATCAAGCAAGAAGCCATTTTTTCAGTCAATAATTTTTTGTATGAGTTAAGAAACTTGATATCACATACTATTTGACCACAGCTACAGTTAGACTCCCAGTGAGTTAACCATAAAGGTTAAAGTTGAGTTTGCTTTCCGCGTTAAATTTACTCCTTTAGTTACACTTCTTAAGATTTGGATTTGGTCTGGTTAGTCTTAAGGACTGACTTAAAAGTTTAAAAAAAAAATTTTTTTTTTCTTTGAGAGGTTGACATATTAAGTTTTTTTTTTTTAACTTAACTATTCCTTGACAACATATTTCTGAGTATGTTCTGTTTGTCAGGTAGATTATCTACATTTTTCGATTTATTCTCATTTTTATTCTTGCATGGTTTCCCTAAAGGTAAAGGATATTAAAATTATCATTTTATGGTATTAGTCAAATGAATTCTGAAATGAAATATTTTGTAACCTTTGGTGTATACCCTCTTGTTATTGTTTGTGGATTTTAGAAATTCAAAGGTGGTTTGCCAATATTTAATTTTTAATGTGTCCATTGTTTGCAGTCCTATAGGTAACCTTAGTAACTTTAAATTTTTTTGTAGAAATTAATAGTTTCATAAAGATCAAGACATTCCCTGTGCATGCTTAGGAGAACTTGGTTCTCAATAAAACAGGGTAGTGGTGCTGCCTGAGGAAAATTTCTCCAACTCAGGATACAAGTACACAGTGTTGATGCCCTTAGCAGTTCTTAAACTTGTAATATATAGTTGTACTCCAGTGATGCTATAAGCAATAGGTAGCCTGAGAAGCAAGCCCTGGGGGGAAGGAGGGGGGATTGGGGGGAGCGGAAAGTGTGGAGGGGAGAGGGAGGGCTTACCACAGACCCCCACTAACTAACGAAACGCCCCCTATTTTCATATTCATATCGTCTTGCATATGTCAATCAGTGCCTCTTAAAATTAACCAATCAGAAAGTGCCATTAGTAAGAGCTCAGTGAACCATGCAAACTGTCAAAACAACAACTAAAACTTGCTCCACAGGAGTGAGAAATGTCAGACAACGAGGAGAATCTGGTATCAAAATCCAAGAGAGGGAGAAAACCAAAAGTTAATCCAGAAGACGTAGTTTGCTGGTTTTGTGGATTAGATTTAAGAATTAAATTTGGAAGTGGCTTCAAGAGTTTTGTAAACATTTTTAATCAGAGTCAAAGGGAAGAATTTCAGTGTGTCTTCGCCGATCGCCTTCGAACGGTCAGTTTTACTTCGAAAATAAGTCGCACATATCTCAAATTATATGCCTTCCTGGTGCAAGAAAAGTGAACAGTTTTTTCCAGTTTTATGAATTGTTGAATAAGGCTGCTTCTCAATGTCCGGATTCCCGTGATTTTTCGTCGAAGTGAAAGTTCTCAACACCAACAGGAAAAAGTCTAGTAGAAAGAGCTTGTGTGTCCGCTCCCCGGCACATGCAAAACCTACGTCTAGCAGGGAAGCATTGTTTGATTTGCCGACAAAAGGACAACCCTCAACTTCAGCGATGGATACAAATTTAAACATTGATGATTTGGATCCAACGTCCATCGGCTTTGCAATGTTGTGGTTAAGGGCAACTGGTTTGAGAATGAAGACGCCATTCTTATGAAGGCCCTGAGCTTGAACAAGTGGATGGCTGCTACAAATATTCTACTTCGACATCGATTCTTGAGGGCAGAACTTCTCGAAATCACGGTTGTCCGCCATTTTCTAAAAGGTAGTCGCCACAAAGACTGTTTAGTTCGAGGGTTGATTGACAACGTGTTGCTCTCAGCCAATGGGAAGTTTTCATCCATATGAAATCGGAAATTTCGTTGGTTAGTGGGGGTCTGTGGCAAGCCCTCCCTCCCCTCCGCACATTCCACTCTCCCCAATCCCCCCTCGTCTTCCCCTGGGCTTGCTTCGCAGGCTAGGAATAGGCAATATCAAGTGCTGGAGATTTAGAAAGATGTTCTCATTACTTACTAATTCAAACTAACACTATTTTCCAGAGGTGAACAGTTAGAGTTCTATTCCATTTCAAACAAAACAACATTTAAAGTGCTAGATTTTCCTTGTATCCCAGTATCAGTTAACTTTTTATTTGAAGAGAATTTATTAAGGAAAACTTTTTAGTGGAATTTCTTCATTATTTACAACTTGATTCTTAAATGATTGCCACTTCTGAGTCATGCCGTACATTCTGGAAAGTGCTTTAAATTACTTGATGAGTTTTAACTTATGAAATCTTTGGATAAACCCCATCCTAGAATAAAGAGACTTTTAAGGGAAAAACTTACATATTCTTGCTATTTAAACTTTCTTAGAAACACTTACAAGGGAAAACATTATCTGTAGAATGCATTCACTAGTTTGAAATTTTTGGACCTGACAACTGCAAATTAAAGGATTTTGTAAACAGTTTGGGAAAAGATGCAGCTTTCTAAGAACAATTTTATTTGCTGAAAGAGTGGTTTGGATTGCTATCTAACATAATGTGATCTTAGGTTTACAGCCAATTTTTAACAGTTGTGTACAACCATAGACTTATAGTTGGAAATTTGGCTGGAATTGTGGAGCTCAAGGTTGAGGCCATCCCTCACTTGGCTTTTTAGTGTTAGTAGCATACAATGGATTCATATTTGTTATGAATAAGTTGGTAACAAGCTAAAGCAAGTTGTTTGTTAATTTGGTTTCATTAACTAGGTTGATATTATAAATTGGCTGCTGTGACAAGTTTCTGAGGCTGACATTTGGCTCTGATGAAGGGCAAATGATCAAAATGTCAGCGTAACATCAGTACTCTGAACAGTGGCCAATTTATAGTATCAACTCAGTTGATTAAACCAAATTATTTTCAAATACCACCCATCAGTACAGCACCACAGCTTCTTTAGGAATGCACCCCCTTTAAAGCAAGTTGTGGTTTATTGTTGCACCATAGACAGTTTGGCAGTGTTCATTCTGTACAGTTTCTACACCAATGGCTGAATTTTTGTTTTCTAATATTTGGCTATAAACAAAAGACATCACTGTGAGACTCTGGGAATTGAATGCCACAAAAATCTACAGTCCCCAGAGCCCCTTGCTAAGATCTATTACAAAGATCATTAATATGTAGAAGTTATAATGGTAGATTTATGATTAGGTTTACATAACTTTGGTACCTTGATCTCTCTGTTTAGGCTTTAGACAAGAATTCTTTGTTACATTGTGGACAGAGGGATCCTGATGCGGCTATGCCCCTGGCAGGGCATGGAAAGGGAGGATTCTTTAGGAATTCAGAATATTCGGGCTTGTTTGATGAGCAAGACCCAGAGAAACTCTTTATTGATCTGAGGGAAATTGGACATGGCAGCTTTGGTGCTGTGTACTATGTAAGTCTTTCACAGTTCAAGATTCTGTATTGATAAACAACTTTTGCACAATTTTGGTTCATTACCTAGCAAACAGGTGATGAGAATTTTCAAACTACTCAGCTGAAGAGTGTTACATTTATCTTTATTGACCCTTGATCCATATGTGTAACAAACAAAAGAGAATCGGGTATCAGTTAAAGTGGATGAGATGGTCAGCTAACCCCAGGCATCCTCAGCTTTCAATGTTTGGTAACTGTATTTCAGGATACTTTAAAAATGCAAAAAGATTGAGTTTTTTTAAAATTAACTGCTTTCCAAAATTTCATAAGTAAGGTACCTTTGGTTGTGAAACCACCATCAATTAATTAAATTTAATATTTGAAACTTGTTGTTCTCAGGCCAAAAATGTTAAAACTAATGAGGTGGTGGCAATCAAGAAGATGTCCTATAGCGGCAAACAATCCAGTGAGGTAAGCAAAAACATACACATACAAGTAAGTATTCCCTTTTCAGGGAGGGAGGGACAAGATCTTATAATTTACAAGCACAATTTTATAACATTATCATTTACACATATGCCCCTGGAGACTTTCTCCCTATCATATTGGTAAAGAATGAGAATCCTTTAACTTTGAAAATCTTACATCTTTTGGAAAATGCTCCATTGCAATCAGATGGCGTTTTCAAAGGCATGCAGTTGTGCATACTGGCAGTTTTCCAAAACTAGCAAGACTACCCTTTATTTTACATTGAAAGGGAAATTTGTAATGCAGCTGTAATCTCTTTTGCATATTGTAGAAATGGCAAGACATTGTGAAAGAAGTAAAATTTCTAAAGCTCTGTAACCACAAGAACACCATTAGCTACAAGGGATGTCATTTGAAAGAGCATACAGCATGGGTAGGTTATTAAACATTGGTCACGGTGAGGCCAAATTCAGGTGATTGTAATATTTATTTTAATATGAAACTCTGAAACAAATCGTCCAATATGATTTTCATTGGTATGTGTCATTCTTCAAGCATAAACAGGGCACACAGGGTATTTTGACTGTAAATCTTGCCTTGAATAGATAAGTTTGAACTACAATCACACCTTCTCTCTTGTCTTCGATTGCAATTAATCTGTATTAGTGTCTGTAAAAATATATTTAGATGTCAATTGTGTTCCTTTCTTGTCTCCTAGCTTGTCATGGAGTATTGTGTTGGTTCAACTTCAGATATTTTAGAAGGTATGTTGGAGGTTTTTTTAATGACTGATTTATAACATACAGAGATTTGAGTCTTGCAAATTTTTGTTACACTGTATGTACAATTCACCTTACAAACATCTCTTTTGTTTATTTCAGTTTAGCTGGGAATATTATAAACTAGTTCAATTTGAATGTTCTTTATTGATACAGTTCACAAGAAACCACTTAGAGAGGTAGAGATTGCTGCAATATGCCAAGATGCTTTACAGGTAAGGGTGTTATATCAACAGACTGGTATCATTAAAATTGCCCAGATATTTGTTCAATGTCTTGTATATCTATATCATTAATCTTCCTTGTCATATTTTTTTAAGCCTTCTATGATTCTCGAACATCATCAAGTTTTGGTTGTTTGCTTTAGGGTCTTAGATATCTGCACAGAAATGGGAGAATTCACAGGGATGTGAAAGGTAAATGAGAAATTATTTTTATTTTGCAATTGATATAAAGAATAAATCAGAGACGTGCAAGATACAAAGCTTTGTATCAATTATTATGCTATTGGGACTTGCATGTTAAGAGTCCCACTTAAACAAACACATTAAAGAGACCCAGATACCCATCATCAATACTTTTAAGACTGAATGATTTTCATAGTTTGCTAAATGAAGTTATAATTGGTGAAGGGGTTTCAATAAAATCACTTAATGCTTAGAAAACAGGGTTAAGGTCCATATGATTCAAATTTAGGCAGAGTTGACATTTTGTCTTGTATGCTTACATTAAAGCGGGAAACGTTCTTTTGACTGAAGATGGAACAGTCAAGTTGGGTAGGTCTAACCATATTTTTTTCCTTTGTAAAAATTTGTCTCTACATTGATGTTACCATCACATGTATTTGTTGTTAATATCAAATAAGTCAATTATTTTTCTGTTTTCTTCAGCTGATTTTGGCTCAGCAGCTCTGGCAGCTCCAGCAAATTCTTTTGTGGGCACACCATATTGGTAAGGAATTAAAGCAAGCTTGTCATATGGCCTCATATGGCCTCTGTCTTACAGCATACAGTATTACCAACAAGGCCTGTCATGAGATTTTCCCGCTTGAGAAGTGTTTGTATGGCTCTCTGTATCTGTCTTTTCCAGATTGGTCTCTGCTCCTTCTCTTTTTTCCTGAATACATGTACAATAATTATAATCTATCTTTAAGATAAAAATGTTTCAGCCTGCACTATGTGGAAAAGACACATTTTAAATGTAGTTCATCTTTGCTAGGATGGCTCCTGAAGTTATCTTAGCCATGGATGAAGGACAGTATGATGGAAAGGTACATACATTTCTTTGCTGGCTAAGTTTTGAGAATTTCCAGTGCCACCAAGGGATTATTTTGCCAATCTCCATAATGAACTACTAGACAAAACAAAATTATTATATTCAGGGAAACTAATTTACTGATGACTCGTGGAGATCAAAGGAGGTCAAATTCATTATGTCACTCTTTTCCTCAGGATAATTTCAACCTTATATTACCTGGAAACTTCACCAATGAAAAACTGGGAACTTGTATGAAGCTCAGCTGTTCATGTCCTCTAGATTGTGTACTGTGTGCTGCTAAGATCAGGAATGATTACAATGATTTTTTTTTTGTTTTCACAAAAGAATGGGTTATTTTAAGTGTTATTTGGTATTATTTTTATTGCATACATACTTTTTACTAATTTATACATTGATTGTGGTTTCCAAACCACATGTGCAGGACTGTTTTTGCTAATGCTGGGTTTCCTCCATCAGGTGGATGTGTGGTCATTAGGAATCACGTGTGTTGAACTAGGTATGTTCTTGGTTTGTCGACAAGGTTTACAGAGTATTAAATGGTAAATTGGAAAACCTTTATCCAAGCAGAGCACATCTCTAACAGAATTACAGTGTGGGGTCACACTGCTGAAGTCACTTCAAAACTCAATATTACAATGATGTGATGTTTGCTGATGTTGATATCATGTACTTTTAATGCTTCAAACAACAGATATTTAGATAAATGTGCCTTGAAAATTTTTTTAGCTGAGAGAAAGCCACCTCTTTTCAACATGAATGCCATGAGTGCCCTCTATCACATTGCTCAAAATGATCCACCAATGCTCTCTACTCCAGAGAACTGGTAAGTTGATGAATACTGTGTTATTGTAGTTTGCTCAGAGTCTTTGGGAATACACTAGTGGAAGACATACATGTAGGTGTTGCCACTGCAATTGAACATGATACTAAACATCCTAATAATGGAGAGGAAAGAGTGAAAAATTTGTCATTTTGTCTGAGCTTATACAGTTGAAGCAAAACATGTACATTTTGTCCTCCAGAGTACTAATTTCAGATTTCAGGTCTAATTTTTTTTTCATCTTTTAATTTTAGGAGTGCAGGCTTTGTTGAATTTGTTCAGCTATGCTTGAAGAAGCAACCAGCTGAAAGACCTACAGCTGAGGATCTTCTACAAGTAAGTAACTTCTCTGTAATGAAATCTTTTTCTTAAGTGCACTTTCAGCTTGGAACATGTGAAAGATGATTTTGTTTGAAAGTGAATGCAACTTTACTGCCAAGCAAAGTTTCTAGGAAGGATTTCTTATTAGAGCAATTTTTAATGGAGAATTGAAATTAGTCTTTGGTTTTGTTTCACTTCTCACACTGATTGGTTTAGTAAACTCAAGCCACCTTATGACACAGAACCTACATTTCTTTGTGCTTCGGAAATTTAATATGTATTTATCCGACCTGTCTGTGGCCTGTTCTGAAACTCATCTTTAGTCTGATTGGTGGGTGTTATTTTTTATTTTGGTTTGGCTGTAAGACACTCAGTCTAACAGCTCCTCATCTTTTACTGGTCAATTTGCAAATTTTACAGAAATAAACAAGGTTAAATTTGCTTAAATTCATAGCTCCCAGGGCAGAGTTGCCTCCAGAATGAAACCTTTCAGTTAGTGAGATGTCTCACAAATTTGGCATTTTGACAAGGAAAATGTTAAGGCTAGATTAGGGCAGGTCAATAAAAGCTACTTTTAGGTTGTTCTGCCATGTTCAGTGCGTATCACAAATTGTGATTTTGTGTTTTTATCTAGCATCCATTTGTATCACAACCAAGACCTGCGTGCATCCTTCTTGAGCTGATTGAGAGAACAAAACAGGCTGTTAGGGCCCTGGACAACATGAATTACCGCAAAATGAAGAAGATGATCATGGGGGATCCTGCTGGAGAGTTAAGTGAAGAAGGGGACAGTTCTATTGCTGAGACAGAAGATGATGATGACAAGTCAGAGGCAGTAAGTTAAATTTGCTTATTTGTTTCTTTCAATGTCTGCTTGTAGTTACATGTAAAATTGGTAGAAAGTCTACATTGGAAAGTTAGAGCTTACAACAACTTGTAATCATGGCATTTATCAATGATGGACAGTAGTTGTGGACCAAAAATGTGAATTGAACTTTCAGGCCTAACAATAAGTAAAGTTCTTTTCTATTTTTTGGTCTGAAGACATTTTTATGGAGCAGTAAGGTACAAAACCAACCCTTGCATTGATTAGCTTTTTGTGTAGCTTTTTCTTCTTAAATCTCAAAGGTACTAAGAATAAAAGGTGAATAAGAATAAGGTAGCAGACACAGATGACACATAAGTAAGCAATTTATTTTTCAAAAATGAACAATACAATTTCACAACATGGACTGATAAGAAACATGGTTGAAAAAAGAAGCAAGAGTTTGTTATTGAGCCTAGATAAGGGCAGGATAAAGTTAGAATTGGTGCCTTTTAATTAAATTGCTTTTTGTATAAGATAAAAAAGAGAGCAAGATGATGCTGTAGTTTTTAGGGTTTATGTTCAGAACTGGGCATATGATGCTGGCAGAGTGTTCAATTAACTCAAATTGAGAATATTTCTCCCTCTCAGTTAACAGTAATTGTTTGTTAGGATCTTCATCCTACTAAAGATCCTCTCTGTGTCTCTCCTATTATCAATACCTCAGTCTCTATTCATTGTCCCCAAGTCCGCATGCCATGTAAACTTTGATGGGGTGTTGGAGGAAGGGGACGGTCCTTCGGCATCTGAGGACAGCTTGGCTTTCTCTGAAGACTCCTTATCTTCGTCATCGTCATTTCTTCACTTCAGATCTTCACAGGTTCTGTCTGCACGTCTGTTGTTTGCACATCCAAACCTTCGTCCAATTCTGTCATTACATCCTTTTCGTCTCACCACCATTGTTATCATTGTGACAACGTCTCATTGTTTTAGCGAAAAAAAAGAAAAGAATGCTTTTATCAAAGTTGCGCTTGTCAAACATTCAGTTAACCAGGGCTTTTATCTTAGTCAGATATTTGAAAATGACTCTTTTGTGCCCAAGAAAGGTCTCTTTCGTTGTCCTAAAACGATTCAGGAAGAATTCTTTGTCAACTTCCTTACAACAGATATGTTACCACAAAAGCTACACGTTACAGGTGTACTACTGCTCCGCTCTGACAAGTCTCCTAGAAAATGATTACGTTGTACACTTAAAGCATATGATATACCTGTCTGAACCAAAATACTTGTTAACGTAGAATTGACGACCATTCAGACAGCTTAAAAACTTTCTACATTTAGTGTACTTGTGTCTTGTGTGTGGTACATTGCTTCATCAGTGACAGTTCACTCCACATTCTGTTTCCTTTTCATGTTCTGTTCAGTTGAACATGTTTGACCTAAATAATGTGGTTACTTAAATGTGACACTATGAAATTTACCTGTAAAACTTATCAAATTGTAATACCTTTTAAGTGTTCTATTCGTGTTCAGTTAAAAGGCTAGAGGCTTAGACGGATAAGCTTCTTATGTGTTTGTACGATTGTCAGAGTAAGGCGTGATTAAACTCTCTTGGAGAATATTCTTCATATCCAGATTATATCTCCTCTCTTTCCTCTTTACCTTCTGTGCAGCGTTTCTCTCGTGAACAATTTATAACTTCTATTGGAGAATAATCACCTATATGCGTAACTGTACTTCCTTTTTAGAGTGCCGAGATGGAAAAGAACAAGAAGGCGAGTGTGAGCAGCACAGCTAGTGTTGCTAGCAGCACGGACAGCATACAAGGAGCCGAGCAAGATAATGATACAGCTGCTGCTGGAATTTCTTCGTTTGCTGCTTCGTCTATCAGTGTAAGTGGTATCCTCGTATTAGCTTTTGCGGAAGGGAGTATTACTTTTTCTTATGGCAAAAGTAACATTAATATGGTTAACGTTTTCTCAAAAATATTTTTTGTAAAATTTTGTTATTACAGCAAAATTGTTTCATTATTAACAAAGAAATTTTATAAGGTTATATAAATCAAGTTCCAGCCAAGAGTCAAGCTACGTGAGGACATGATTCGGTTTTAGCAATGTGATACTCATCTCCTCTCGGAGATATTTAGATATTTTTCGTATGATATTTTAGGTTTGATGTAGTATACATATAATTCACTTCTCTAAGGGCGAGTAACTGCAAATCACCGTTCCAAATAATAAATCAGAATATTCAGTGTCTTGGTCACTTAAAAATATTTTTTTCTTCTCCTTTCAGTTGCAACAACATCGTGAAGACGATGACAGGTTTGCCACCATCCGCCCGCAAAACCTGATCGCCCGACAGCACCAGGAACACAACAGGCAGGGTGACGAGATGAGAGATCAGCTCGAAGTCTACAAGAAGCTGAGGCAGACTCATCAGAGGGAAGTACTGGTCCTGGAGAGCAGGCTACAGATGGAAATGAATGATCATCGCAGGAATCTTGATAAGGAATATGATCAGCAGGTACTGCTCCTCATACACTGCACTGAGGGCGCGAAAAAAGACTCGTTCGGTTGTCTAGCTAGCAGAAGGGAACAGTTTTCTATAGCAATAACAGATTGTAGTGGAGAAAAACCAATTTAAGCACGATTTACTCTCAGTGATCAATTTAAAATTACTCACATGTATCTCATGATTCACCCTCGTTATCTCTGTCATGCCATAAAAACCGAGACGGAAATATCGAGGGGGTTATAAATTGTTTGACGTTGTTGCATCCTCAGTGTGGTGAGTATGCAGGCAGCGAAAGACACGAAACTCCTCGACTCGGAAATGTTGTCTTAATAGGCGAGAACATTGTCCAAACTGACACTCGAGGAAATTACTTACTTTGAGACTAGAGAGGTGAAACGGAAAGGTTAATGAGAAGCCATCACTGAGCAGCACGTTAAGTTCAGTTCAAAGTTTTGTTTTGTTTTTATTTTGTCATCTAAAGTGTATGGCATGAACTTGTGTGTTCTTGTTTACTAGGTACACCAGTTTGAAAGAGACCTGGAAAAACTACGGACCAGACACAAGACTGAAATGGAGCAAAAGCTGAAACAAATGTCAGCAGACGAGAGGAGATTGCTGAAACACATCAAAGATAAGCACGACAACGACATGAAAATATTTCTCTCCGATCAGAAGGCGGCGTACAAAGCGGCCAAGAACCAGATGAAAAAGGTGAGTGTCTTATCCTGGCGCTGATGCTACTCTTTAGGATGTTAGCCTGTCACTTTCAATTCATTTAATCATTTGACTAATAGAAGCTGGGTTATTTCGCTTAACCGATCAAAGGGTCCGTTCTATCTTGGTTTTGTAGGATCAAAGTAATCGTATGTCTTATCAAGGCAGAAAGAATACATTACACGAATCGCAAGAGAGAGCGCAGCGAGAAAAAATGCACGAACACGACATTGTGCGCAACGCTGAACTGAGAAAGTTTCGCCGAGAACAACTCCTGCAGCGGCAGAACTTGGAAAAAGTTTTACTCACTGAGGTAAGAGTTGTATTCTTGTGATCTTAAGGTGTAATTCATGGGTGATATTGTAGGAGGAAATTAGTTGCCAGTTCCTCTTAGGTGTTTGGGGGTTAACAGTCTCGTGATTAGATGCTGATGGTAACTTGCATGTAACCTCACAGGAGATGAACAAGCTGAATGAGCAGAAGGAGATGTCGCACGCGATGTTGATAAGACATCATGAATGTACTCAGGACATGGAGTTCAGGCACTTGAGCTCGGTGCACAGGCTGAGACGAGATCAGCAGCAGAACCAGCACCAGACAGAATGGAACAGTCAAGTTGAGTACAATAAACGGGTCGAGATGGAACTCAGAAAGAAACATTTGTTTGAACTCAAAATGCAGCCCAAAACTCTCAAGGTAAGAAGGATTTTAGCTACAGGTGCGCCTCGAGGTGAAGAATCCTCTTGTCTTTCACAAAGAAGAGGCTGAACGCTACTACTGCATGTTACATTTTGATTTTATGTGGTGAGGGGTATTTGTCCTGTTAGGGGCAGGAAATTTTTTTTTACCGATGTTTGTGTCAGCCATGTTTGATAACAAAAACCAAAATTTACGCGCGCTTTCACAAAGATGTGTCGTGAACAGTTCCACACCCCGACCGGTCAGGTGCAAGTGTTGTGCGAGCTAATGAAGAGTTTGATTACTTCCAGGCGCGCGAAATGCACATCAAGAAGCAATACAGAAACGCGATCAAGACACAGACGCTGCAGTACAAAGCTCTGCAGAAACAGATATTGGAGAAAACACCGAGAGAAAAGCACAAGGAACTCACTAAGCAACTGCGCGAGGAGAAGATGAGAAAGATGGCAGATCTCTCACTTCAGTACGATCAGAGCATTTCTGAAATGCTGCAGAGACAAACGGTAAGTTTAATTGTCGAATAGTCAGTGACTTTGAGGAAGCTACTTATTTATATTTGGGCTTAAACCCTGACGCTTTAAAGAACTCGTTAGATAAACGCATTTCAACCGAGTTTTGTAAAACCAAAAACAAAGAATTACAGCAGCCAATGAGAGCGAGCTAAGACATCACAAGGAACCAATCAGCTTCCAAAGAAAAAGTAAGCTAACAAGTAAGTTCGATTGGTTTTAGTATTGCATCAGGGAAGTTGAAAGGATGGTGCGAGTTTTCCTAATTAATTTTGGAGCGAAGTAGGGCAAACATAACTCTTGACACGCAATTAACAACTGCCCTAAAACATGCAGTTGAGGAATCATTGGAAATACTTTTTTCTAGTTTCCTTTCAATCTTCGAATCTCAGCACTATACACCCTGGTAACAAAGATATTTTGATTCCTTTCGCTACACAGTTGAAGCTGGACGAAAACCAAGTGCGCGAACAGGAAAATCTACGAGTCAAGCTCCAACAGGAACAAGAGTTATTAAGCGCCTACCAGAGTAAACAGACCATGCAACTAAGGGCCCAGCACGAGCGCGAAGAGAAGGACTTACAGGACAAGGTCTCGGTTAGAAGGGCCCTTTTGGAAGAAAAGGTACCTCGCCTACTTATGCGTAGTGTATCCATCGAATATATTCATCCAACGAATCCACCATACCAGCTTGTAATGAGAGTAGCTTTTATCATGTCAGAGATTCAAGTCCTTAAAAGTGTATTTTGTCAGTGAAGATAGATACCCTTGTCGTGCGTTTTCGCAAACCAATTTAAGTCTGTCTAGTAACGAAGTTCTTTAAGGGTGGTGTTTCTTTTCAGTATTAAGTTACTTAGATGGCTGGAATTGAAATTATAATTTTCTAAGGCCGCTAGTAACTCAGTTTCTCAATTTTCAGATGTTTCAAGAGACAACTCGCCTGCAGGACTTTAGAGCGCAAAAGCAAGAAGAGCTTGAACTCAAGCATGTAAAGGAGTTGGAAGATTTTGACACTAACTCTAATATGAGTAGTAGCAGTGGGTCGAACACGTTCTCTTTGAAACACAGGAGTACCAGCAGTATCAGTACTGTAAGCAACTCCAGTACATCAAGCACAAGGAGCACAGAGAACAACGGCACGGTGGTTCAACAGAAGACCAATGACGAGAGATTACAGGTCAGCGCTGGCCCCATGCGTGTATAACCAACTGCAGGGAGTATAGTATGTCTCTTGCATTACATGAAGTATAAAGCTTCATTGATACTTCTGGAGACTGCCGTCACGGTGACGGACATGAAAGAGAAATCTTATCATATTCAAATTCTTTATGGAATATATTGAGCGTGGTTCCTCAGGATCTCGCCCATGAGACAATCGCGTATGGTACATGTCTTTGTGCGGTATCCGCGCGTGTGTACGACTGGGATGTAACTTGGCCTCCTTACGAATGCTTCTGTGTTTTTTAACAAGTCAAGGGGGCGTATAACGTTATTATTGTGACTTTAAGATACGTGGAGTTAAAGTGGAGTTTAAGTCGGCGAGGAGTTGTGTATTGAGAGCAGCACGGTCTATAAAAAGTTCACTTTAATGAGTGTTTCTTTTGGACGGTGCAAGTGGCAGATTGTCTTATTATCTCTGCTGTTCTTGTGTCTTTGGGATTTGGCTGTCCATTCCTATCGTTTCGTTCGCTAAAATATGGAGTCAATATGGGCCGAAGTGCTTAAGCATGGCAGATAGAGAGGTGACCATTGTGAGAAACAGTTTATGGTAAGATCCACAATGTTCGTTTTGGACCTGCCAAAAAGTCACCGTATTTCGGAGCTTATTCCATGAAGTTTTAGCGAATATAATAGAAGTAATTTTCTGCAAGTCACAACTCAGTGTGATAATTGCGTTTTTTAGAAAGAACTCACACAACATGCGTCAGATATATGTTGTCTATTTTTGTACAGAAGCAAAAGGTTTCTTTGATATTTGCCTATATCAGTTTGTTCTCTCCCTTTTTCTTGTAAGCCTTTGATTGTTCACCGTTAACTTGCATCATTTGACAAATGATCGTTGCCTGTTGTAGACCCTGTCATCCTAAAGTCTCTTGGTTGACGAAGGGTGTTAAGTGCTTAAGGTGTACAAATCCCTTATGGTGAGGCATAACAGAGACCCTTTTCTCAGAAATCTTGGATAAATGTTCGGAGAAAATACTTTTAGTGACTAGTTTCTGTTCGTCAGCATTTGACTGAAATGTGGAATAATCGAGGAAGTGATCACTAAATGGAAAATTTATCATTATATTTCAAAATTATGCAATTTTTTCTATTCGCAATATTAATTACTATGAGGTCCGGAAATTTTTTCGTCGTCTGTATCAGGGCTTTTGCAGGATAAATATTTCCTGTAAATTGAAAAGCAGTCAAGGCTTGCAAAACAAAAGAGAAGTTTAATCAGTGAACAGTATATGATAAAACTAACTATATTTCACCCAAACGGGTCTAATAGTTCAAAATACGACAAACGTTAATCCAGTATTGAATGTCGAAAACTCTTTCAGTTAGTTACAGGGAAATAGCTGCTGTTCAAACCCAACAGCACCTGATAGCCCCAGCAAATGACTTGTAAATCTCTGCAATAGCTAGAAGAATTTTTCCCTCTTATTAATTTTTGAACCGCGTTTTTGATCATTGGAACATAAGAGTAGCACGGTTATTTCGTAGACTAAACAGTTTTCGATAGGTTAACATTCCCGATGATTAGTGCATTTTGCAGGCCCCATAAGTGTATGGCCAGCCTTTGAAGGTAACCTCTGAGTCGATTCCAGTGAATGAGACAACAAATGAAAATATCCCATACATGGAGTGTTATTTAAAAATACAAATAGGTCATAAAAATTGTTGGATCAACGTCACGCATTTTGAACTATCAGGCCCCAGTTTCTTATATTTGCTGAGAACAAGTTATCTTATTACTTTCCCCTATACAAAGGTTCTAAAAAAAAAGAAAAAGAAAGCCAAATTACAAATAAGTCGTCATACTTTTTGGCCTTGAATAATCTCTCTTTGTTACTTTTTAGTGCATATTAAGTTCAATGAAGAGAGAATTATTATTAAACAATTTACTGCCTGAAAAGTCGTGCGTATTTAAGTTAATATAAGCGATATCATTTTGCTGCAGCTTGTCTACGTAGTTATCCTCAAAAGCAGTTCATTGATTTGTAAATACCTAGTCGCGGGGACTGAACTTTTTTTTTCCTCTGGAAGTGGGTACACTTTGTACGAAGGTACTGTCTCTTTTCTCGTTAAATTCCTTACCAGAAGTTAACAGTGTCAAGATGCTGTTCGCGGCATGTAAATATTTTAAGGCAATGAATTTGAATTATTAAAGTAGGCAATAAAGATTTTATTTCATCTGTTTTAGTGCATTGTTTCCCTGTGTGCCCTATTGGCGTGAAAAGGATTGTTTATTGATTATGCTCCTTTTTCCAAATCATTTGGGTCTAAAAGTTGGTCTTTTTGTTTTGTTTTTTGTTTTTTCCGCAACTTGAGCACGAAAACGTTCTTGACTTGTGCTTATCAGTACAGACTAAGATCGACTGCAAACTGAGTTGTTCCTCGTTGCATCGTGTAACAACGAAACCGCTTTGTTAATTTTTTAACGGTGCTTCGCGCGCGTGGGACAGAGCCCCATACCCATGGAATATGGTCGACCTCTTTTCGTTTGGTTGTCACGTGACTGACCGAGCGTACGTACGTGCCTTCAGATTGCACGGATAGGGTAGGGGAGACTATCAAAACGAAGGGCGGGGTGTCTCAGGCGAGTCTTGGCAAATGCACATCTTTTATGTTACCATTAATATTACGAACTTGGGAGCTCTGCTTTTAGGCTTGGCTAAATCTATATATTAGATTTATTTGAGTTAATTGTCCCGTCGGACCACAGTTTTAGATTTCTTTACCCTACGTTCTTAACTGACTCTCAGCCTGGCTACGTCAGTTCTTAGTATGTTCTTAGAATTCTAGATAATCTCAGCCTGAAAGGATATTTAAGAAAAAGAGTGTACTCAATTTAGCAACCTCCTCCATCGTCTGAATTCAGCCTTGGTTAGTTTGTCCAGAACTGTTTGATGGGGGTTAGCGAGAAAGCTTGGAACATGAGAGCGACCGCCACTCTTAAGCGCTCGCGGCTTTTATTCCTTTCGGGCTTGGAACTATCATCTGAGAGAAAATTAGTTATAAAATAACCAAAGCAAAGCATGCGCTCTGATTGACCAATTCAGTGTCCACCTATGGGTGTACGCTGCTGACGTGAGCAAATGCAAAGACCTTACACTTTGCAACCTCCCGCTTGCATCCATAACTGTACGCTGTTTACCATTTGTGAAAGAGATTGTGTATACCATTTTACCTTCTATGGGCAAATTCGTGTGTTAAAAAATCATGATATAAACAACGACGTCACAGTGAATACGCCGCGCCCATGCATGTTTTTCTCTGACCGCCTTAGGCATGACATGAAGTAAACGCACACTGCTCGTTACTCCTCATTAACAAAGCGTTGTAGTTTACAACCTTGAGGAACGTTTCATAATGACGTCATGTCGGTAGTGTTGTAAAGCAGTTGTGGTTACTGCGTTTTTACGGTGCGTGTTTTCTATTTTCTTTGACTCTGAAAGTGAAAAGCCTTCCTGAAATCCAGATATCCCTTTGTGTCGCACCCAATCACCATATAGTTATGCCACTATGCCTCTTATCTTAAACAGGTCCTTACCATAGGTTATCACGTTTGTATTGCTATGTTATCATGCCTCTAAGTTCAACGACAGACTGATATCTGTGCTGAAATACGATAACCATGGTTACCAAGAACACTCTCGTCTCCTGTCCTGCTGGTAAAAGTGGTTTCGGCAGTTTCATATTGCTACTAAGACCGGGTATTTTTTGCCCCTTTTTCTGAAACAACAATCTCTTTTCTCCGCATTCGCTTTGTCCAAAGGGGGCGATTATGTTCAAAGATTATAAAATAGTTGGCCAAAGCCATAAATTATTATCATTTTCCTTGGATCATGATTTTAATCGATCTAAGGCATCTAAACAATCTTTTGGAACCTTTCTTTTTTTTCACCAATGTTCAAATTTAACACCTCTTCAAACTTATTAAGAATTTTGTGATGTTTCGTTGCAACGCTACGGAAATTATTTTGAAAACACAATTAGTGAACGCCCCAACTGAGCAATATCCCAGTCTATCAAGCTGTGTAAACAGAGCACATTAAACATTCGCTACTTATACTTGTGTACATGTCTTCTGCACAACGAGTAAAAATGTCTGACTTGAAAGTAGATACTCATAAAATAACCTGAATGTAAGGGAACCTCAGTTACGTTCTAAATTGAGGCATGGTTTAAAGCTACGGAAACTCGAAGCTCAGTGAACTGTTATAATTGGCAACAGGTATCAACGGAGTCACTGTTGCGTTTAACTGCCTCGAATTCTCTTTAAGCTGATGAATAATTTTTCCTTTAACTCTTTGACAGACCCCCTCATTAGCCATTATTTATTATTATTATTATTATTATTTTAAAAGCGATCGGAAGGGGTAGGGGAGGCGTTATCGATAAAAATTGCGAGGAAAGTGTTTAAATGTTTTACACGAAGCAATACTCATCTATTCATTTCAATTCTGGGTTCGTTATTATCATCATTTAAATTTAAGCTTTTTGAGGAGTGTGTTATTTGTGAACATTCACCAGATTCTTTTGCGATTAGGCAATGATTATCACCTTTCCAAAACGCACTTGACAAATGTCAAGTGACGCCATATTAGGTTGACGAATCACGTTTAAGTAAAATTTGTGCCTAGCTTACCTACCAAGTGGAGGTAGAGTTACTCAAAAAATAGATTGCTTTTCTGCCAAATACACTTGAACATTAATAGATTTTGTTCTGCATCGCAAAAGGAACTTCAAGCCACTTATTTCTCCCTTTCAAAAATTTTGGTTTTGGAAAAAGGATCGTGATCCTTCGATTCGTTGATGTCAGGAAATCAACATAACAAAGCGTTTGATTTTCATTTCAGTGCGTTTAAGCATAAGAGATGGCACTTTCGCAAAATCAGCGGAAGAGTTGATCAAAGGTCTTTTTTAATAGTTATGTCTCAAGCCTCTTTTATACCGTCAAAAGTTTTAAGCGTATTTAATTTTTTTTCTTTGTTTTTGCCGAGTATTCGACCTAAATTTGATCAGTTGAGTACAATCTGAATTAGGACGCGGTTTTTCAGCGATACTTTATTAGGGTAAAATGTTAAGAATTTCGTGCTTTCGGGCCCAAAAAGCAGAAGAAGGAATTTTGCCGAAGGCTTGCCCTCATGAGGAATATTTTTGGCATGAGGAATATTTTTTTCTCCACAACAAGTAGATCTGACTAAGTGAATTTTTATCCTCTTTCAACGATTTCCTTAGCCTAAACTGGTTTTCTCGAGGGGGGAATAATTTTTCTGTGTTTGACTCAAACCCTAGTATGAGCTGAAAGGTTGGTTTTGAGTTCGAGGTTTTGTGTGCGTCACGTTACTTGACTTCCGTTTCTTTGTCACTTACCAACCGCACTTACAGCTCACTTCCGCTGGCTTCAGCCAGAAAAGTCGGAAAGACGTGCTGCCGAAGAGGCCGAACATGCGTCACGCATCATCGAGACGGACTTCGTTTAAGCTCGTGTTCTCTCGGAGAGAAAACAAATCACGACTGGACACTCCACACAGAAGACTGAACCATGAGAGCAGAGCTAGATTGAGGAAACTATGGATTACAGAGAAGCCTTCTTAACTGCTTGGAGGGAATATCATCCTAAAGGCAAGCTTCCTGACACAGAATTTTTGCAATTCTGTGATTGTGGTGGAGATTTCGCATCTGACGAACATATTTTAGAGCGGTTCAATTTGTGCAATCGAAGACTCGATGACGCTATTAGCGTGATAAAAAGCGAAGGATTTATTCTTAAATGGCTAAAAGAGGTCCTTAAGGTTAACATCACAAAAGGAAGAGATTTAGAAATCGAAAGAGTGTTAAACGTGTTCTTTCCGTGCGAAACGGATCAGCCTGTGCCGTGTTCGCAGGACATCGCCTTCCCTCCCGTTGCCATAGAAGACGTAAAAAAATCGGTCACGTGCGATTTTAAGAAGTCATCAACGCATGAAGACGAAATGAAATGTCCAACTAATACTTCTACCTTAAATGAAGAGTGCAAAGATTTTAGAAAAGACGCTGAAGCGATATTTCCTCTTGGTGACGAGTCAAAACTCGCTGTGGACGGAAGTGACGAGGAGTCATGTTTCAACAAAAACATACAGGGGATGTCTGGGGTCGACTCTGGTAAATTATTTAGTAGTGGAAATAATGAATTCGATGGAGAGAAAAGCTCGTCACACGAAGGCATTAATATAGCAGAGGGTAATAAATTTTCCACCAATAACAGTACAGAAAAGGAAAGTGAATACGATGTCTGGTTAACAAGGACAAATGATCAGAGAATCCCCACGGGTTCTTCAGAAGACGAAGGACTAGAAATGGGGGACGAATCGCGAAATTTAAATTATCCTGAACGAAAGAAACCAGCTGGTCACAGAAATCGAGCTCTAGCCAGTGTGTTCTCACCTCTAGCGAAGGGGATCAACAAAGCTAAATCGAAAGGAAAGAGTTATTTAACGCGTCCGTCAGACCCAAAACATAAGCGACACGACTCTCACGGCAGCACGACTAGTGGCGATGATGTGGACTTATCTGATCTTGCCGAAAGTAAAACTTCCGAAAATCTCGAAAGTGAAGTTTTGTCACATTCTACTGAAGTCGATGTGAAGTCATACGATATTTGTGCGGCAAATCAGTTTTATATGGCAGATGAGGACGATAGTTGTTTGGCTCCTATCGATTGTGGAAGTCATGTTGACTTTACAAGACAGGGATTCTCGGAGAACAATGCTTTGGACAAGAAAGACCTAACCTCTGAGGAAGACAGGTGTAAGAAAGAGGCGATCGGAGAAGCACCCGACGTCATTATCGAAGTTGTCGATGAACTGATATCCTACTTGGAAGGAATCGAGGTCGTGAGCAGCGATGATCTTGAAGGGGAATCGCCCCATGCGTCTGAGGGAGACGATTTTATGCTATTTGGCGGGGTGATAAGGCCACGGAAACCACTGCGATCACGAAGACAACTCGATTCTGTACTCTCTGCGGGTAACGTTAGTTTGATGAGCGCTGACTCTTGCATGAGTCCATGGGCTATAGATGTTGCTGTCTCTGAAATGCAGTCAGCTGATTCATCGGAACAAGAAGACAATGGGAATGATTCCAGTGATTTCAGACCCACTGAGAGAGCTTTCCGCTCTCAGCCTGAAAAAGAAACATCCAACCAGCCAAAAGTGGAGGCTTCTCCTCCACCTATCAGGCCCCCACGGCGTAGTAAGACTGAGAAGCGTTCCCGTACAGTAGGCTCTCCAAAAAAACTAGGGCCATTCAGTGCTGAGGATGATGACGTTTTCAGAAGAGACGAAAGGGGCTATGAAGGTATGTAGTGTCTTACTATGAGGAGCAATGATCAGAAGTTATAATTGGATACTGCTGACTAAGGGGCACATGTTTCAAAAATAGTTTTAGAAATGCTTGAAAATTATTTTTGAAATCATTTCAAGGGACACTTGTCGTAAATGCAGATGGTTGAAAAGCAAGGTATTATCTTTGGTACTCTTCTAAAAAGAAAAGGTAAACATTCATTTTAAGATAAAAATTGCGCCGACCTTTGACAGCTAGGTTTTTCATCAACTCTACTATACTGATCAAGCTAATCTTTTTAAATCATTTTTGTTTGTACCCTAAGTTTGTTTATATTGTATGCATTGAAGATATTGAAGGAGCAATTATGATTCACTATTATTTTCGAATTGTTTCCTCCTCTTTTATCATATTCTGTCATGGTTGTTATTAAGATATCATATTTATATTTTCAAACTGTCATTCAGTATTTTTTAACATGAGGTTTAGCCTATGAACATTCTTTCATTGCTTGACTTTCTCCTAAACATAAATTAGCCGCAAATTTTCTCTGTAAAAATTCATTTAAGATTAGAAAAAAAAAAAACAAACAAACAATGATTACAACAACTTCATAATAATTTGGAGGAGCTAGTAAGCAAAGCATGGAATGCTTGATTCGCAAACACCAATACAATGCATCTGTTAACTTATTATGAGAAAGTAACAGACATATTGTCAGCAGATGGGAAAAAATATATGCATACAGTAAAAAAATTCTGTTTGAATGGTAAGTGGACCTCACTACAAAATAAAGCTTTTCTTTACTTTCTATTTTGGACAATAACTGGGTCACACTAAATGAGTGATACATCAAGTGTTATCAGGAGTCACAAAACATCAGAGAGGAAAATACATTTAAAAGAGATGAAAAGGGGTTTTCAAGATTAGCGATTGAATTTGTGTTAAGTAATAATAATAATAATAATAATAATAATAATAATATTAAAGAGTATTTCTATAGCGCACAACTCCAATAAATTTCCCGTGGCGCTTTACAACAAATGAAAATAAATTATAAACAAACTACAATTACAAACATTCACTCACAAACATTTAAAAAAAGATAAGTTTTCAAAACGCTTTTAAAAATGTCAACAGAAGAACTCCTATGTATTGAAAGAGGCAAAGAGTTCCACAATCTAGGAGCACATACTGCAAACGATGGATCTCCATAAGTTTGCAATTTTGAAGATGGCTCTACAAGGTTGCCATTACTAACAGATCGCAAAGAATAAGAGCTCCTACGATAAGTTAAAAGATCAGACAAATACGACGGGGCCTTACGATTAAGCGATTTATAAACTAAAAGAAGAATCTTAAAAACAATACGATGCCTGATGGGCAGCCAATGCAGATCAATTAAAGTCGGAGTAATATGATCGAACTTCTTAGTCCTACAAAAACTAGACGTGCAGCAGAGTTCTGAACAGATTGTAATTTAGCAATAAGGAACTCAGGAAGTCCATAAAGTAGAGACTTACAATAGTCAAGTTTAGAGGTGTCAAAAGCATGAACAACCATTTCAGTGGTTTTGCAGGTCAAATACTGTCTAATTCTCGAAATATTCTTAAGATGATAAAAGGAAGACTTGCAAACATTAGAAATATGTGATTTAAAAGACATAGTATCATCGAAGACAACGCCAAGATTGGAAGCGGCTTTCACTGGAGAAACATCAACATCCCCAACACTGAGACAGGACAGCGACGGACAGGAACGATAACTGGAATGAATAACCAATTATTCAGTCTTGTCTCGATTAAGTTTCAATTCACTGAAAACCATCCACCGGCAAATGTCATTAATACAAGCCTCGAGCTGCAGCTTAGAATCAAACAATTGATCAGCACCCTTAAAAGATTCATCGGTGTAAAAGTGAAAGTTAAGATTATGACGGTGAATAATATCCACAACAGGAGAAGTGAAAAAAAAGTAATAAAAGTAACGGGCCTAAGACCGAGCCTTGAGGCACTCCAACTCCAACAAGCTACAAATTAAAGTTAATCTCAATGTTTGTTGCGATGTTTTTGCCATGACACATTGTAATTTCCTTTAAACTCTTTGTTATTAGTCACTAGGACTTTTATTGATAATCCCTAGGTGTTTGTGAATACTGTATTGCTCATATTTTAACTGAAACATTTTTTCTTTGAAATAGAATGCTGACAGATGTAGCAATTGTAGGATCTCTCTTCTTAATTGCTTTGGGATGGTCTTGTTTTTGGATCATATTCAAACAAAGACTCAAATTCTATTTGCTGTATTTTGAAAATAATTTATGAATCACAACATTTTGTGTAAAAGTATGATAATGTTATCGCAGAAACAGAGGTACTTCCAAATCGATGGACAGGTTTCCATAAGGCATGAATTGTAGAGAAAAAAAGTATTGTTTCCTTAAAAGGTGAAAGTCTGTTTTCTTGTTATTTATGGTGAAAAAAAATATATTATGGTAAAAAATAGTTTCTCATTATTTTATTATTTCAATACATTTAGATAGTTTTATAAAATTTGTGGTTAGGGAAGCAAACGTCTGTTGAAAATACATTATTTTCCTTCTTAACTTTTAACATTAATTTTTTTTGTCATGCTTCTTTTTCTTGCACGGTTTTTAAAAATCACAGTTTAGTAACCAACACAAAAGTTTACATTTTTAATCCAAAATATTGTTGCCGTCAAGAATCATCATATGTATTACTTTTAATTTAAAACCTTGAAAATTCCTGGTAATTGGCTCATTATAGATTCACTTTGTGGTAAACATTTTGATAAAAATTTCTATGTCTTGCTCAACTTGAGCCCTTCAATATAAAGAAAGTCGTTAAGAGTGCATCTGTCTAAAAGCAAAATGCAGATCATGTAATTTGATTTCAGTATCTTAAAGGCTTTTAGACAAAATTGCAGTTAAGATTGTAAAAAAATTTTTTTCAATCTAAGAAGCAAAATTGGTCACAAAAGTGCACTGATAACTGGGTGTTCAATTTCAATTTTGCTCTAAAAGCTATCTGGGTAAACATAACCTTCAGATGTTAGTGGTTGTTATTATAACAAAGGTACTGTACTGTCTGAAATCTTAGGAGATTTAAATAACTTGTGCTTCAACTTTAGTCTACAATTTTTCACTTTCTTGGGGAGTCAGTAGTTTTATTTGAACTTCATTTACTTGAACATGTCATTAGCTGTTTGTGTGTTTTTAAATCAATTTGCAAGTTGAAGTTAAAGCAATAACCTTGTACGATTAAAAGGATTAGAGCATGCTTGAATTTGCATAATGTGAGAAATTGTCAGACAAAGTTACTTGAAAAGTGCGAGATAATCTTTTCTACTGTAGAAATAATCACGATAACATAGGCTACATTTGTTATACTCAGCAAAATATTTTTTTCTGTATTGGTCACTGACAAATGTATAAAAACATTTTAGCTGTGCAGGATTTTAAAATTGCACTCTCTTGAAATTTTGTGCTTTTAAAGAAAGATAAAATGCTAATTTCTAAATTACTTCAAAAAACATTAGATGTGGTTTATCTCTCAGTTATTGATCCATTTGAAGACAAGTATGAACATTTTCCAATGAATTTTGTTTCAAGTAGTGCACACTGAGAACGCAAAGAGTAGTATTAATAAGTTACATTGTTGAGAAAGTCTCAAACAAAGAAAAAACACAGCATGTCTATTAATGGTCACCCCAGATGCATTAGAAAGTTTTCAAATCTCATTTGCCTTAACAGCTGTTGCAATTATGAAAACTTTCATGACATCATCCTTCCCATAATCTTGAAATGCATTCACATGCATGAGATTTCCTATTTGCCAAACAATAATCTGATAATAATGATAAATTCTAAAAGGATACTAACAATGAAAGTGGTAACGATAAAAGGAAAACAAACCTGAACTTAACAAACAATTACAGCATTATAACACTTTTCTAGCATTTTAGTTCACACCTTTAATTTCATGTTTGTTGTCACGCTGTAATTAGTACCCGCTTTTGTATTACATCATACTGTAAAATATTTTATGCATCTACTTGTCTGTTATATAATTACTCACGTTCAGTTACTCATTGATTGAAAATAGTATAAGCATGCCAAAACATGTCTCTAAAAAAAGTTGTATATTTTTTACAATATATAATTATATTATTATTGTTACTTAGGGGACTATGACTCTCTCCCTCGTCTTCCAAGGAGGAGTGCCAGTGAGGTAGTTCGTCCTCGGAGCCAGGGTTCAGATAATGAAGAACACAAGAAACTGCGCAAAGCCCGAGGGGCTCATGTTGTCATTGGTGATAATAGTGTTGATTTTTCATCTTCTCCTGTCCCCTCTCCAGGTGGAAGTCCTTCAAAACATGTGGTATATGTAGTTTAAATTGTTCTTGATGACCATTTGAAGTTTTGATTTTCAAAAAGTGCTCCCTATTTATATAATGGATTTTTGCTCATCAGCTGAGGTCTCTGCTTGGTTTAAGTCAGGTGGGAGATAATCTAAAAGCTAATCAGGTGAATATTCAAAGAGACATCAGCAGCTCTCTTGATGCCATACTTTGCAATACAGCTCCTTTTTTCAAGGAGCTGGTTTTATGTCTAGCTGTATTAAGTAGCTGCACCAACCCTCAGGTTAAAGTGATACAAAACAATTTGAATGTAATGAGAGCCATAGAAGAAATAGAGACCTAATTGTGACTCGCGAGCAACATGTTAGGGTAAAAAACAAGAAAGGAGACCTTAACTCACCACAGAGTGGTTGTGTGCCATGATTGTAACATTTAACACATCGTCTGTTAGGATGCTGGTACTGGAGACAAAGCCGAAAAGCTGCACAAGAGAAAGTGGGTTGTTGCTGGATTGCTGGATGGTGAGAAAGGATACTTGGAATGTCTGAACTTATTATACAAAGTAAGCTATTTTATCTGTCTTCAAGGCTGGTAACAAAAAAAAATTGGAATGTCTGTTAGGGTTTTGTAGTAAAATGAGTGAAATACTGTGGGCAGTCTTATTGGTCAGTGGCATGGTCAGATGAGGGTATGAGTTTGCATCACCTCATTTTAACTGTTAGGGGGCTGGCAGAATTTCTCATGTATGGGCTGTGTTAATGCAGAAAAAGTCCTCAATTTTGTTATCACAAGTGGAAGCAGTTAAAAGTAGGAATATACACCTATTTTGTATGTGCATGATTGTATCCAAGCTACATTTTTTGTGGTTTCAAAATTCTGGATATCTCAAGCCTTATGAACATTTTTATAGTGGCATAGCTCTATTGAAGTAGCTTCAGTATACTGTAGACTTTTTTCAGCATAGGAATGACACTATGGAGAGTATAATGCCCTGATTATGTGCTGCATAAGATTTAAAAGTACTTGCATTGCTCATGTATGTACAATACTCTAATTATACCAGGGAACTTGCACAGTTTTTCTCTCCTTTTTTATAACAATCTTGTGGTAGTTAGAAAATCTGGAGATGTAGCTTATCTGTGGGACCAACTGTAATTTCAGTTCTTAAATAATTTATTCTGCTAATTCATAACTTGGGGAGTTAAATGTTTTGCCTTTTTTTTTTTTTCAATGTTTATTTTCAGCATATGAAGCCTCTAAAGTTGTCTATGGAATCATCAGCTCCAATCTTGACCTCAGTTGACTACAACAAGATTTTCCACAAACTTGATGATCTACATACTATGCACAGTGTGTTTTATAATGACCTTGAGACACGCGTGTCACACTGGAGCGACCGTCACCTTATAGGAGATTTGTTTTTGAGTTTGGTAAGCTGCTGTTCAAGTGAAATAGTGTGAAAATTTACTCACAAGAAATAATATGATTTTGTATGAATGAGAACCCTCGAAATTTTTTAGTTATAGGTATTCCATTAAATAGATAATGTGGTTTATGTCATTGAGTAACAAAGGAAGACTTTCAGTTCACTACCTGTTGACTGAGGTGATGGCCAAACAGAATCATGTTTGTCATAGTTTTGTCTATGTTTTTCTTTCTTTTTTGTTTTCTTTTTTCTAACAGGTGGATCAGTTTGATGTATACAAAGAATACCTATTAAACTACCATACTGCAATGTCATCAATACGTAAATGCAAAGCAAATAATGAACAATTCAACAACATATTTTCTAAGGTATGTTATTTTTAGGAAGACTGATGTTTCATACTGAAGGGTACAGTTATGTATTTCTTTCATTGTTTGCTTTTACCATGCAATCAAAGGAAGGTGTACTAAGAATGTGTAAAGTTAATCTTTGATTCACTTGGCAGCTTGTGCTGTCACACAGCTGAAAGCCAGATAATCTTGCTGTAGTTCAATCTCATTTGTATCAATAGTTCTCAGTAGGAGGCCTGATGTGGCCCAAGGAGTCTTGTTCTCGTGCATAAGACTCTCTGAGTGGTTGACTCTGCTCAGGAGTGTAAAAGGTTGTAGTGAACTGACATTAAGTGTGAGGGGGGGAGGAAGTGTGGGGGGGGGAGGGGGAAGTGTGGGGCAAGAAAGGAGGGAGGTGAGGTTGTATTGACAGAGGAATGGTTTCCACTCAAATAGTAGTACTCCTGGTGACTTACTTTTACAGGGAGTGGAATAAGCTCAGACAGTATGGACAATTGACAGATGTTGTCTGTTTTATGTTTCTGTTCAACAGGAACTTAGAGTTCATTCCATTCAGGAAGTGACAACATTAGAAGGTATGTTTTATGAATATGGTACTTAAAACTAATGGGCTAATACATCATAGGTGTGTACAATAGGTACCCACAATTTTCTGTTGTAGGTGCCATAATTATATTTCTCTGTAGATTATCGTAGAGAATTTGGCATGTCAAGGAAGAGAACACCTAAGTTAACAAGTTTGTTTATTCTACTCATTTTGTTGCTGGAAAGTGTTTTAGAAGTGTTCAACTTTCCAGTTTGGTTAAGATCAAAATTTAAGAGGTCGAAAAATTTCTCTCTCAAATTTATTATTATTGTTTCTTTTTTTTTACCTCAGCTCTTTTCAACAAACCAGTGGAACGAGTTGGCCGCTATATAGTTATCTTAGGGGTAAGTTGTGACTAATTATAACTCAGGCTTTCTGCTTTCCATTGTAGTGTGATCCGTCAATATAGGGTTTTCTTCATACAGATTTTACTACTGATAATTTTATCAACTGAGGTGCAATTCGATATTTCTGATTAAATACTCTTTACTCAGGACCTGATCAGAGAAACTCCTGAGGATCATGCGGATTTTGAACTTTTAACAAATGTGTTGAACCAAACCAAAGACTTTCTGGCAAAGATCAGTGGTGATGACAGAGACGGAGGGGTAGGTAGACGAAGTTCTTACAATTTGCACCTCCTCCCTCCCCTCCATCCCTATACACTTCCCTACCCATGACGGTCCTTAAAATCTTGGAATTTAGCGTGACTGTTTCTTGCATAGTGTGGAAAGAAGTCCTAAAGAAGCCCACAACCCGACGAAGGTCTCTTAAAACCGTTTTTAAAAACTATTCGACGCTTCATGCGTTTTGGTTCATTTCCTTCTGTAAGTTAACACATGCAACTCGTGATTTCTTCCCTTATATTATTTCCATTTTTTTTTGTGCAGCAAGTGTCATAATATTTTCAAATATTAAATGATTTGATAACTGACTCATCTATGGTTTTGTGACTGTCGTACCTTTGCTTCATGAAAAGGTACAGTACCTTTGCACAGTAGGTCCCGTTACGTAGCTTTGAAGGTGAAACGTTTGTGGTATCATGTCAAGGTTAGGTTTGGCAATGTTATCAAATGAGAAATGATGACCGGTTTGAGTTAAACCAAAAGTTAACTTTTGAACTTCTTTAGGGTACGCCGCAAAGAGTCAAGCGAGATCATAGAATGATCAAAGACGGATTTATAGTAGAGCTGGCAGGTATTTCTCATATTGCGGTTTAAATCTCCTATCAATCGTAGTTCTGTTTTCTTGTTAATGTACACCTGTTTTCCAGATAATGTATTGATAGTTTAAGGAGAAGTTACAAGTCAGCACTTGTAGTAGTAAATGGGATAAAACAAGAAAGTGGATTTATATGATGACTTTTCTACTTCGAGGCCCTAACGGTGAGAGACCGCAACTCTATCTTTTTTTTCAGATGGAGTTCGAAAATTTAGACATCTCTTCTTGTTCAATGACTACATCATTTGTACAAAGAGAAAGATAACTGCCAGGTATGTTTTGACAATTAATATTTGCATCGGTTATTGTGATGACTGTGATTGTTCTACCTTTGAGTCGGTGTTCTACAATCTTCCGTTCCGCTTATGTATGACGTTTAAATAATTTTTACATAACGCTATTCTCATTGTTATTGTTACATGTGGCTTCTTAATGTTTGAAAAAATATGCAATGCTGAGATCCGTCGTATCGTTATTTCAGCTTCAAAAAGTCCGTTAGTCTTCCTGACAATTCCCATCGACCTGAAACTCATTTTGTGTCTTTTCTTGAGCCATAAATCCACTTCTCGTCACAAACGCGAGTGTTTTCTAACAAGGTTTCTCTTCTGAATATTTACAGGAGCGAGCAATACGTGTGTAAATGGTATCTCTCCCTTCACGAATTACAGTTCCACCCCACAGAGAACTCAGAAGGTTTGTGTGTGCATAGCCTGTTTAGTTAGCTCTCGGCTGGAACGCGATTTACGCGCGTGGAGAAACGGCCCGCTGATAATGAGGTTTTTCAGGCCTTCGCACGCGACCTCTCGGACGTGCGTACACGCGAGTCTGATTTAGTCAAAACGTGCTCGCACGCAGGGTAGTCTGAGCACATTTACCTTTCAAAAGCTAAAACTTGGTTTGACGGAGTGTCTAGGATTGCCGGATTTTAAACATTTTCATTGCAAGTTTAAATATGGTAGACGAGCTTTGAAAACAGGGATTACAAGAAAATGTGCGAAGGCAAGTATATTAAGAGAAAAAGAAAGGAGGGACTTGGGAATCATTCGAACTAGTCAACTTTAATGTGGATCAAACAAGCAAATTGTCTTTAAGCTTCTTTACCAGCAAACTTTGACCCGATCCACTATTTCTAACATTTGAAAGTCTCGCCTTGTTTTACCTATTTTGTTTGTTTATATTTTTAGCGTCACAAGTTATACCAGTGACAAGCAAAAGTGACTTTGATTTACTGAAAAGCAGGATTGCAAGCACCAAAGCAGAAATCCGACGAGAAGAAGGAGTAAGTGGGTTCCACAGTCCAGAGTCCTCACCTTCAACCAAGGTACAACACATATATATATCTTATAAACCAAGCGCGAGGGCCGTACTGGGAGAATATCGGCCCGAGGTCTTGACAGTACGGAACGAGCGCAGCGAGGTCTGTACAAAAAAGACCGAGGGCCGATATTCTTCCAGTACGGTCCCGAGCAAGCTTGGTTAATAAGAGATTTATTATACGACTGAAGTTCAAAGGGACACAAGTGCGGTATCATTCGGGACCATTCGGGACAGTGCCCGGTCCAATACTAAGAGAATATTGACAGGCAATAGAGCATTTTGATTGGTTGATTTTAGTTATTGGCCCTCTGACTGCCCGAGTCGTGTAATAAATCAGATTATTAGGAAACTTTCCCTCTGGTCAGATGATTTCATAGGATTTCTGACAAAAGTGCTCAAACAAAAGAATGCTTTTAGTGAGTGTTATTGTAAATTAAAAAAAAAAAAAAAAAAACATTTATTGCATCGTTTAGTTGCGTCGTTTTTTGAAACCTCATTTGTTAGTAGGCGATACGAAGGTTTCTTTTACTAACCCTCGTTTTCTTGTTTTTTCCTTTACAGCGACGTCGAGCACAATCGGCCTCCAAAGTTGTCGAGAAACTAAAAAAGCGTCTAGCTGAACAGGAAGCAGCTCTTTTGTTAGCCATTCCCAGTCTCCCGCTCACACTATACCACAAACATGGCAAGGTGTGTTGTGCGTTCCTCATCTATGGGCTTAAGATAGATCAACTAACTCTAAAGGAGCTTCGACACTTTAATTTCTCGGAATGCACCAGAAAGCCAACAAAAAGAACCAGGATACGTTTAGGTATCCTGGTTCTTTTTGGTATCGTTCGCATGCATCGATGCATAAAACACAAACATAGACCACTTTCCTAAATGGCTGCCGGATTAATATTCTTTTGTTTAAATTTAAATTAGCCCTACAGGCCTTATTCTCCAGTAAAAAAATCAAAAGAATACATTATCTCAAGCGAGGCCAGAAGGGCTAATTTAAATTTAAACAAAAGAATATTTATACGGCAGCCATTTATGAAAGTGGTCTATAGGCGGATTCATGCTGACGTCATTGTTTACATTTTTGCTCATTTGCATACGGCTTTGCGTAAAGAAGGAAGCATGTTAGATACAAATTGACTTCAGGCAGCTAAAGAGCTAGAAAACCTTAGTACGTGGTGAAGTTTTTAGCTCTTTGGGTGTAATATTTAAGGAAAAATAGTCCATCAAAAACTGCAAAATTTCTGGGTGGCAAAAGCGCTAATGAGCTCATACATTCCATGTAAAATTTTGAGTTTTTAAACCCATGTTGCACAAAAAGTATTCAATGCATCAGGCTCGTATTCATTGGCCGAGTTAATCGTACTTTGACCTTTCGATATTCAGAACTGATTTATTTTTAGCTCCATCAGAAACTGAATTGCTTATGCTAATGAGGCACATACTGTTAACAAGGATTCCCCTATTGGGAGAAGCAGAACGGTTTTCGGGAAAATCTTGGATTGAGGAACTTTTTAGAAAGAAAAAGGTTCAATCATACACTGCCAATTTTGAAGCCTTTTTTACTTTTTTCATCAGCAGCTGTTTTTGAATGTCACGGTGTGTTACTTAGCTTGTCCTTTAACCTTCTTCCTTTTGAAGGATATCCTTAAAAGGAAGGACAAGGACTGAACAACTGTGACACGACAAGCTTAGTAACACACCGTGACGTTCAAAAAACAGCTGCGGATGAAGAAAGTAAAAAATGCTTCCAAATTAGGAGTATATTGAACATTTTTCTTTCTAAAAGTTCCTCAATCCAAGATTTCCCCGAAAATCGTCCTGCTTCTCCTAATATATTTTTTTTTTTGTAAGTTACGCGTCGTGAAAATTTATTGCGTCAATTTTGTTTCTAATTGTTGTTCTTCCAGCCCCTGGTGGCAAAGGTTTGTATGCAATAGCGATAACATAGCATATTTAGAACAGAATCAATTTGTTGATCAGTCACGTAGTCCCCAGATTTCCAATTTTTTAAAGTAACTTTTTTTACATTCAAATTACATCACTTTAGGCAATCATGTACAAACTTGTTTTAATTTTTACAGACATACACATTACTCTGTAAAAGTGATGTTGAAAGAGCGGAATGGAAAGAAGCCATCATTCCTCTATTGGAACAAATTCAAGGTAAAAAAATATAAAGCTATAGAAATGATATTAGAACCATTGTCACATCTTTGTATAGTTCTGTTAATAAAGGACGACTCATACAATACGTAAGTTTGATTTCCGCGTCAATATTTACTTCTTTCAAAGCGTTTTTAAATCGATTTGCATATTTGAAATAAAGTGTCCTGCTTTCAACGTTTCAACGTTGTTGTTATTATCTTGTAAAGATACCGAAACAGTGCCTCTTATACCGGCATGTCATGTCTTTCGAAAAAACGTCACATTCAGTCATCACGGCTTTCTGATTGCAAGCTTTGTTCTTT
Source organism: Stylophora pistillata (assembly GCF_964205215.1). NCBI lineage: Eukaryota > Metazoa > Cnidaria > Anthozoa > Scleractinia > Pocilloporidae > Stylophora > Stylophora pistillata. The sequence goes on from NC_142531.1 coordinate 2,565,782, forward strand.
ACCTCAGATAATCCAACTGCTGAAGGACAGCTTAGTGTGTTAGAGCTTCATCACTTCCTAGAGGCTTGTAAGAAGGTCGGTTACTTCATTTGTATGTGGAATTCTCTTCTTCATAGTGCAAAATTCAAATGAAACAATATTCTAAATGACAGCTTGTTAAACCTCTCTATGAAAATCCCGGGGTTAGGAAACCGCTATTTTTATTAGTGTTTTGATAAACATCCTCTCTGATTGGTCGAGTGTTTTTGTTTACCGCGGGTAACGTATGTGAGCGGTGTACAGCGGGGATTAATGTGACAGATTAATTACACTTCAGCACATCTGTTTATTCAGGCCTTCCTCGACTCGTTACTAGTTACGCTGAATTACTGAACTAGCATTAAGCTCGCGTCGCTCCCTGTTTTGTTCGTTTGCTTCTCAAAATTATGGCGACGAAAGTTAAGTTCACTCTCTCTCCGAGGCTTGCTCGGAGAGGATCGGAAACTAATGCAGAATTTGGTGAAAAGCCGAAATCGCCTCTTCTTCGTCGTGGCTCTTGGTCGCCAAACATACGACTTCTTCGAAGAGGCTCAGACTCCAGTTTTTTAAGAGCTTCGCAGTCCTTGGTAAGCACTGAACATCATCGTTTTGACTTTATAAAGCTTCAGATACTGAACTCGCTTAATTTAACGTCATAAAGAACTGAAAAAAATTACCAAAGTATGGAAGCTTATAATACTTGGCATTGTTTGTACAAGAGATGTTGCAATCGTAAACTACGACGGGAATTGCACTTGAACGTTTCGCGTTATTTCTTGTGTTTTTCTTTGTCTTTGGAGAGGACCGAGAGCGCTTTGGGCTGTTTTCTTTCTTACATCCAAGCCCAGTTCCTATGTGGAAATCAATCGAAACGAATTAGTTTTTCAAGTCTCGCTTGCCCAGTATGTTATCAGTTTGTAATCCTCTCAATCTCGTGCAATTTTAACATTTTCATCGGCTCTTAAACAAACATTATACATCAAATATCTTTTGTCTTTACGATTGGAACTGCGATGCTGTTATCTTTTTAAAAAAATATCACTTATATATAACTGTGACGAGATGTTTTCGTTCAGCCTCAAGCTGTGCAAAGGTAGATTTTTGTTACAAACCTAACTTTAAGAAAGTAAACATCGCTTGTCCTCCCCAGCCCGGGATATCTGGGTGGCAAGTTGCTTTAATAAGATTTACAAGATCTGGTGTAAATCGTTTTACGATATTGGCACACTTTCAGAGGATCATTTACCCATGTCAAATCCTAACCAGGCAGCCATTTTTCTAATAAAATCGACATATAATCTGGATATTTCCGTGTCTGGCAGCACTAATTGACGGATATTTAATCGCCGGATTTTTCCGCTGTGAGCGATCTCACGTTATTTAAGGTAACCCTGACGTGCTAAAATAGGAATAGACATTGAGAAATAATGGAAAAGACGGCACGCAACAGGAAGCCGCAAGGAATTTCCCAGAGTTAAGGTTGGAAATGAGTCAAACTAACTATTAACACCCAGCATGAGCTTGTCTTGCCCTCAGATACATTGTGCGAAAGTTTCGCTTTCGAAAATAGTGTCCTAACAGATATTGTCTCGTTTTCAGCTGAGAACTCAGAGGTCGTTAGGAAAAGTATCCATGAAAGAAGGTACTGAACGCAATTTTTCTAGATCTATCCTTAATTTTTATTAGGGATTGATTTGGGATGACATGATGTTTCCCTTTTAATGAAATGAAAAGTGTTGTTGATTAAAAAAAAAGTAAGGAATAAAAGAAGAAAGGCATCCTCCTCTCACAGGCCGTACCCCTAACGTTGCCCCAAAGAAATTTTTATTGTTTGTATTTATATTTAATCGTTATGTTGCAGACAAAAGTCTTCTTAATGGATTGCTCTACGTTCATATACACTCTGGACGCGGATTTCACAAAAACGGTAAATGAAAACTTAGATAATCTTATGGAGAGGTGTTATAATCCAGACTTCCGTAGGGCTTAAATCAAAATAGATTAAATATGAATCAAACGCCCACAAAAACTTAATAAAGAAAGCAAATACCACTCAAGCAAAAATCACGTAACCGAGCTTTAGCGTATGAAAGGCACGTAAGCGAACTTGTGCCCGCTTGTGATTGGCTAGAAGCACAGCAGCTTCGCCGCGATTGGTTTATACAGGTTGAACGAGGTTTATGAAGGCTCAACTAAAAGTGATTAATAGAAAGGGTAATTATTCTCTGTTAAAGCCGTTAAGTAATACTGACCATCTAAAAGAACATAATTATGTATTTTACGTAAGTCACCGGCTCCAAATGAACTGGGAGTGCATTTCCTAAGAGTGAAACCCAAAGCGAATTGAAAGTAATCACTATGACAGAACGGCGATTCAGAACAAGTGAATATTTTAAGGTAGAACGTATTTTCATTATTTTAAAATACATAACAAAGGGTAAGTGAGAGTAAACGAGTTATGGCAATCAAACTCAGTGCTTGCAACGAGGGAAAATGAGGGGAAGTCGGCTGTCTGGTAAATTTTTACATTTGGTTAGTTCAGTCGTTGACGCGAGTTTTCTATACCAATGCAATCCCTGATTGCTTTCGACGCACATCTGGAAATTTTACTGTGTTCTGTACGAATGGTGTACTCAAACGTTCACCCTTCAAACTGTTAATTTTTTTTTCACATCCTTGGTTGTTCTCAATTTTTTTAAGTTCTCCTTGGTATTTTGACTTAGATCTCAGTTGCGTGGTAGAAGTTGATCATCATGGACAGTTTGTTCGCAAAGCCAGGACAAAAACGTGTAAAGCGTCGACTGACCCAGTATGGGATCAGGTAAGTGGAGGAAAATCGGACTTCTTGTAACACCTGCTGGTCGCTATACACTTTGTTTTACTCGCCTAACGAGAATGTAGTGTGACTGTCTTGGAAAAATGTGATCGACTAGCGTACTTTTCGGGGTGGGGTCACGTTAATGATACTCTCTATTCGTTCTCAAGAGATGAAAGCAACAACAAGTTTACTCTTTCCTGCTGAACCACCGCCCCATGCAGCCATCCAAGAGTCCCTTGATGAGACTTGGCAAAAATTTAAAATCGCCGCTAGCTCGGTTTGACTTCATCCTTTATCATCAGAGTTGTAAAACGCTTTCGTCAATAAGTGCCAATACCTTAATTTATCCTATAGGACTTCGATGTTGAGGTAGAAGGAACAAGAGAACTCAAGCTGCACGTTTACAGCAAGAGCAGACTTAATTTTGATGAGCACTGTGCGCAAGGGAAAATAGAGGTGAGGTGTTGTATATCTGATGTTTCTCGCGCGCGGAAGGTAGCGCAGAGCGAGCCCAAGAATTTATCGTAAGGCTAAGGGCGAAACGAAAGGCACGAAACAAGCGCGCATGCGCCTGTGCTGCAGGTTGCCGCGGGCGCGCGCTTGAATACGCGGCCGTGTGCGTTGTTTTGATAACTTCCGTACTTGAACTGAAGTGTGTGGCTTGCTAACAGATGTTGTCCTTTTTATTGCTAAAGCTTGTAAAAGAAAAGTTGACGGATCTGAAGAAACGGACCATCACAATAACCTTAGACAAGCAGGTGGGGGAATAAATAATTTATTTCTTACTTTTTCATTGTTTGAAATAAGGCAGTAGGTAATATCACCCCATTACTACGATGACAGCTTTCATTAATTCGCGGTCACGTTAGTTTAGTTGTCTCTAAACGTTAAGATTGCTTTCGGTTCATTGTTACCTTTGACTGAAATAGAAATCTAATACTGTGTTTTAATTGAAATAAATTACATATGTTATATGTACTTGTACAAAATACAGCCTTGGGAACGTGTTGTGTTTGACTTGCAGGGCGCTGTGACGCTATCGCTACAGTATTCCAAGACCCCTCACGGGATTCAACGGAAAAAGTCTTATAGCGAGAAAGGAGTGTTTGGAGTTGACATCACGACAGTTTCAAAGTGAGTGACATGTCTTTGTTGTGGATTGAAAATGTTCAACCGTCACTTTTCAGTTTTTAGATGGTTTTTAACCCTTCCATGAATGACCAAGACAGAATTTCTCCTTACAATATCAATACAATATCAAGTAGACAAGTGATGAGAATAAGGACAAATATCAATTAGATTACTAGTTGATCCAATACCAAATTCTCCAAACGAACATCTTAAGAATTGTGTGGCAGACAGTGAGGAGAATAACTAATGAGATTTTGGGAGTGAGAGGGTTAATTAACCTTTGGTATGGGTTTCTCTTGCAGACGAGAGGAAAGTGATATTCCCCTAGTTGTGATTGGCTGTATACAGGAAATCGAAAAAAGAGGTGGGTAGAGTTAAACTGCGTCAATTTGGATTCCAGGATGGTTTGGCAAGTGCGAGTCCTAAAGTCTGCCCAACAAATGTATCTGCTCTATCGAGTAATTTGAATATATCAACAAAGTTGAAATGGTAAATTGGCCACCGTTACGATTATAAAAGCTGACGTTTCGAGCGTTAGCCCTTCGTCGGAGCGAAACAACGAAGGGCTAACGCTCGAAACGTCAGCTTTTATAATCGTGACGGTGGCCAATTTACAATTTCAACTTTGTTGATATATTCAAATTATTTCGTTACCCCCACCGACGCAGCCCCAAACAGTTTCTTTAGAAACTATCAGCCTTTGCTCTATCTAGTGTTTTGTTTCATTTCGTTTCGTTTTATTTTTGCAAACCTTCAATAAGTGTGTGAAACTGCAAAGAATTGCAATGACTGCTACTATTTTAAAATATTTTGTTCAAAATTGTTTGCATCTCGTCTTAATTCAGGAATGCACGAAGTAGGAATTTATCGCTTATCAGGAGCAACTACTGATGTCCGAAGACTAAAAGATGCGTTTGACAACAGTAAGTGCATTGTATACACAATTATGTATTTGTTAGTTTAGTGATGAGGCCACGGGATGTGCTTTAGAAGACTCGATATTCCCCAAGTTTTGGCGAGGTGCGCCAATATTGCTTATTCGTCAATGTCAGTCCGTCTTAATTGTCTGCATCTTCAGCCATGCTTGTTTCGTCTTGTTCCATTATTAGTTCTCTTGTGTCTCTTAATATTACCGAGCTAGTATGTTATAGCCTCCTTTGAGACGATTTTACTTTAGCACAATACCGAGAAATTAGTTAGAACAGACGGACAAAGCTCTTCGAAATCATGATTTTGCTATCAGTGCCAATGTCCGATCCCAAATGTACCCTCCTGAAAGCAACTGTCTTTCGCAGGCCTTTTTTCTGTGGTCTAAAGTTGACTGAGGTCGCTTTTGATTAACCACTTTTAGACAGTCAGAGTGCTTTAGTGCAAGTTGCTGAGGCGGACATCCATGCTGTGGCAGGGCTTCTGAAGATGTATCTCAGGGACCTTCCAGAGCCACTCTTTACCGACGACCTTTATCTCAAGTTTGTTGAAGCAAGCGGTAAACCACTTTTCACTGTTCTTTTTATTACCTCAAGTTTGCCCCCTTAACTTACTTTGTGATGAAAGGAAAGATCACCCCTGGGAATTTGGAATGTGGGTTCAGTGGGTTATGGGGTAAAATTGTTGCTGGTTAAATCATCGTCTCTGCTACCTATGTTAGCTTATTACGGTTCAATACACAACGAACAATAATGATTTAGTCTAAACAGTCACTCTTTTTGATCGAGCAGTGGCATCTGTCCTTTCGAGCACCTTCATGCAAAGAACACAAACTTTGGTGCCAAACGGAAAAAAATCTGCTTTATCGTGTTTAAGTGTAAACTTCATTAGAGGGACACCCTCTTTTCATTGGACACTTTCCCTTTTCCAGTCGGGATAACTCACACCCCTTCTTTGTGGCTGGTTTAATGGCATGAACCACTCCACTTCCCTTCATCGCTTGTATCATTGGTAGATACCTACACACTGAAGCAAGTGGATGAGGTGCTTTTGTCGATATATATATACAGACACATAACCTGTATATGTTTCCTTTGTACACGGTTAATTGTTTTTCCCGTTTTTTTTTTCTAACGTCGACGTACTTTTTTTCGGTTTTAGGAATTAAAGATCCGGAGGAGAAAAAGAAAACAATGATGGAGTTGTTTGAATCTTTACCGAAACCAAACCGCCTCACTAGTATCTATCTACTGGATCATCTAAGGAGGTAAAATGCGGGGCAGGGGGGGTGGTGTTTCACATCCACAAGAAATTATAATTATGGTAAAAGATAAGGGAGAAATGCAAACGGCTATTTTGGTACCTGTAATATAGATTTGAGAGAGCTGGTAACTCACACAATGCATTCCTCGTCGAGTTTCGTACAAAAACCGGTAAAAGACAATTCAGAAGTACTGACTGGCTCAGAGCCACCTTCGGTTTGTTGTTTGCAATACCTTTCAGTCTTCTTCAATCAGTCATTTGTTTTATTTCCATCCTGTCCACAAACTGATCTGTAGTGGTCTTTTTCAAGGTAATTTGCTGGGTGAAAAAAAAAAAAACTCTTTAATGTTTTTACATAGCTCCCTTAATAGTATGGTCATTCTTGCCTTTGTAGCGTTTGTTTTGTTACTCTATTAATTAAATTATCGTCAAAATACATTTGCTTACAGATTAAGTGAACATCAGGAACAGAACAAAATGGGACAAAATAACTTGGCGACCGTTTTTGGCCCGAACGTTCTTCGTCCTTCTTCGGCCGACACAGACCCAACCGATCTCGCTAAAGGAACACTCGATGTCATGAGTCAAGTCGGGATCTTTCTTTGGTTCTTAAAGTTTTGCTCTCTCCAGCTCCCGGAAGATCCAGAGCTCATGCGTAGACTGGATCCGAATAAAAACGTCGAGGTTGCGCCCGCGTTAGAGCATGAGGATAGACTTATATAATATTCCACCATGCACTTCAAAAGTTGACCTCGATCTGATGATGTACCCACAAGAGCATGTGCAGTTCAAGTAAACCGTCACACGTGAAAATCAAATGAAGGAACGAAGTCTTCTTAATCTCGTACAGCCTCAAAATGCGTTGAGGTGACATTCAATCACTGAAGTGTGTGTCGGGTGCACTGGTGTGTCTGGCGTGTACACCAGTTAAGAATAGTTTTTTGTTTTTGTTTTTGTTTTTTTCAAATCCAAGGAGTTGCAACTTTAAAAAGGGACGAGAAAAATTCCCTGTGCTATGACGTGATTTATATTCGGAATTATAGGAGAAAACGTTGCAAATGTTTGCATAGGTTAGTTTATAGATATTTTAATCAAAGAACAAATTGAGTTTATTTTAATTTTTAGTCCTTACAGGATGCTTTTAAAGTTTTATTTTCGTAAGAATGAAATTTTATTCGATATCTTTGTTCACTTTTTTACTATTCTACGTGCAAATGAATATTTAGTAAGACCTTTTTGTTCGCCTCTTTTAGTATAGGAAGTCATTAGAAGCAATTCTTAGCTGCCAGATCATGACCAGTTTATCTTTCTTAGCATAGTCCATTGAGCCCGCGAAAAAAGCGCTCAGCGGAATTTGGTTTAATTTTTTATGCTAACTTTTCATTGTGCTTCTTTGTGAGGGACTATGTTGCTTCGAAGAATTTTAAATGATTATGATGAGTTCGTTTGTAATTCTCACCACTTTTTCACATAACTCTTTTTAAATAGATTTTTAAGGTTTGCCAACCAATGAACATGAAATGGCAGTAACTTTTTGACGCATATGCTTACTATGAAATTGAAGTTATGATTCAGTCGACCGTCAGGAAACATTAAAAGACTGTTACTATTCTAAGCGATTATTATAACTCTATGTACGAGCACCAGAAAAAATTATAGATCATGTCTAAAACATTTATTCGCATTTTTATATGACGTATGTATTCAATTAGTATCCTTAGGCCTTGTCAGTTTGTTTAAAAAAAGCTCAAAATACAGAGGAGTTCTTATATCGAACAGGATTATTTATCAAACATTAGACATATTAAGTTATTTTAATTGTAAATTAAGTTGAATAAATGTCGGTCGAAATAATTGGGCAAGATAAACTTATTAGCAAGTATTTTTGTCGACAAAATTGCAAGCGATTTTCTCTTCAACTGTTTAATGTTCTAGGTGAAATCTACGCTATTAGAGCAATATATTTACTGGGTGTCATAAGTTATGCGGAAATGTCTAATCTGTGATTGGTTAAAGAAACTGTCCACATCTCAGATGAGAAGACACAAAGTGTACCAATCACAGCTTTGGTACTCGCGTGATGTTGACGTGCTCCTGAATGGCTGAAATTTAGGTTTGCTCTGATTGGTCAAATGTAGGACGTTTCAAATTCGATCATGGCACAAACAGACGAATATTTAATTGGAAAAGGCTTAGGTGACCTTTTTGTCGGGTTACTGCCGAAGACGAGAGACGCTATTTTGATGCCATATACGTGAGACAAGAAAGATGTTTATAGCAGCATAGAAATTAAAAGTATACACCGACAGAAATGTCAAAGAAATGGAATGGCACAGTGTATTAGAAGTTAGAACTGTTGTAAACAATTTTAATAAATAACTTTTGTTCATTTTGAATAAATAACTCCAGTCTTATGAAGTCTATCATTTTTGTCGAAACAAAGGCCGAGTACAAGGAAAGGTTATGTTAACATGCCAGTTTCCACATATATTACCACAGAGCTACGAATAAGTAGTACTTCTGAAATATTTGCGGTTGTTTCCTGGTTTCATTCTTTGCTGAACGTTAACGTTCCTTTCCATGAAGTTAGTATCCCTAGTAGTCACATGACTCCATTCGCGAATTTCCTCTTCTTTGTGCGTCAATTGAAAAACTGACTAATAACCGAACACAATTTAATTGAACAAAAAAAAACTAACTAAAAGGAAAGAGAAAATTATTTCGATATTTGACAAGATCCCTCTCTTTGATGGAGTCTACGCCACTTTCCTCACTTTAAATCGTTCTGTTTTATTAATCGCGATGGAGTGAAAATATCAAGGTGGGTGTGACGAATCCGCGCCACAAAGGTGGGTGCCCCCTAACGCAAACAAAACACAGAACATAAACGAGCCCGAGAACACACGCCACAATACAACTAAACGTAGGCCTAGAGATATTTATTATGCTAATTACAACAATAAAGCGACTAACAATAACGATAATACAATGATCTAATTAATTTACAGGAATACGCTAACTTAAACTACAGTACACTAAAACTATTTACAAGATTATTACTATTAAGATAAAAAAAAGGTTTTTTTTTTTTAGTTCAGTTCGGTTGGGTTTCACCTTACGCCCGTGTTCTTCTCCTGACCACAAATCACCACGCTCCACCAACAAACGACTGACAAACCAAATTCACAATTCACAAACCGAACTCACGTTTAACCCAGCTAAACGTAGAAGTTTCCAACCTCACGTAATTCGGTCTTCGCTCAGATCTTTCTTGACTCAGTTGTCTTCACTGGCTTACTGTCTAACAGAAGATAATCTTCTCCTTTTCCTTCAAGTTCTGCGCTTTAATTTCTTCGGCCAGCTTCTCGGCACACATGTGCTCCCCGACAAATGGATCTTTTGTCGTGTAAAGGAACGGTTTTGCTGAATGACTCTTCAGTGATTAAAACGTGCTCTGATCCGAACGAGTCTTGGTAACTTTCAAACCTTCACCGCCGGTGACCTTCTCTCAAAAACAAAAACCACCCCGTACCAAACCACCCAAATCCTTAAATACCCATGGACGCAAGGTGCCCGAAAAGAATGAAGAAAACTATTTGATATACACAATAAAGGTTAATTACACAACAGTTTACACAAGTGAAGAATAAAAATTACGTAACAGATACAAATAATCACGAACTACACTGATCCTAAGAGAATACAAAAAATAATTTACATTTAATAAATAAATTCCTAACACTTCCATGACACCTCCCCCCTTAAATAGCTATTTTTTTGGGGACATGGAAACACAAAAATAGTGCTTAATTAAAGATTACATTAATATACTGTAGAGCAATATGAGGTATTTACGCCCTACTAAGGGCATCTACGTTACAATTTTGCTTACCACTCTTATGTTCTATTTTTATGTCGTACTCCTGTAAGGTAATGCTCCACCTTAATAGTTTCCTACTCTTGTCGCGAACCTGATTTAACCACACAAGGGGATTGTGATCCGTTTGCAGCTTAAAAGTGCGGCCATATAAATAATAGCGAAATAGCTCTACAGCCCAAACAATTCCTAAACATTCTTTTTCTGTGGTAGACAACTTTTCCTCTCTAGGCTGTAACTTTCTACTAGCATATGCTATGGGGTGTTCCTCCCCGTCCTGATCTTTCTGACTTAAGATGGCCCCAAGACCTCTATTTGACGCATCTACTTGCAAAATGAACTCGTCATTCCAGTGTGGTGGCCTCAAAACAGGGGGAGTCTGCATTGCAACTTTCAAATCCTGAAAAGCTGATTCATGATTAGTACTCCATTGAACCTTAGAGGGATTTTTACCCTTAGTGAGGTCGGTAAGGACAGCAGCCCGTTCCGAAAAATTTGGGATAAATTTCCTATAATACCCGATTAAGCCAAGAAAAGATCTTACCTGCTTCTTAGTTTCTGGTCTGGGATATTCTTTAATGGCTTGAACCAAAGCTGTGCGGGGCTGAATTCTATCACCTCCAACTCTGTGACCAACAAAATCGACCGTTGACATCGCGATCTTACATTTGGACGGCCTAGCATTCAGTTTGCACTCTCGTAAACGTTGTAAAACCTGTTGGAGCTCAAAAAGGTGTTGGGGAAAAGATGTTGACGTGTCAACCTCGACATCATCAATGTAGGCATCTGCAAAATCTAACCCCTGCAAGACTTTCTCAGACATCATCCTCTGAAAGGATGCTGGAGCTGTTTTCATACCAAATGGCATAACTAAGAACTCATACAAGCCTTTGGTAGTAATAAATGCGGACTTTTCGATGGTAGAGGTCTCCAAGGGAATCTGCCAGTAACCTTTTGTGAGATCAATTGTACTAATGTACTTAGCAGAGGCAATCTTCTCAATCATACGTTCCATGGAGGGAATAGGATAAGCATCCATCTTTGTGACAGAATTCATTTTTCTGTAATCAACACACAGTCGTATTGTACCATCTGGTTTGGGAACAATGACAACAGGGGCCGCCCATGGACTAGTAGAATGGCGTATTATGCCCATTTCCAGCATATTTTCAATCTCTTTGTTAACCTCCTCCTCAAGTTTTTGAGGGACCTTATAAGGGGCGCACCTAATGGGTGGGGAATCACCCGTGTCGATTTTATGCACCGCTACATTGGTTAAATTTGGTTTTCCTGAAAATACATCAGAATACTCATGTAGCAAGTTTTTTACCTGTCGTCTTTGATCTTCCGTCAAATTATCAGAGATCACTACATCTTTACAAGTCTCATCGTGACCAAATGGGAAAACGTTGCTTTCGTGCGGTAGTGGCATCTCTGGGGACTCCGCCATTACTAAAGCAGCCATTTCATCACGGCTCTGCCATTTGCTAAGCAAATTAATGTGATAAGTGCGATGCTGTTTGTACATCTTGCCTGTATCAAGCTCATAATTCAATCCGTCCTCTAGTGCTCTAATGACTTTGAAGGGTCCTTGCCATCTCATTTCTAATTTACTCCCAGGGGTGGGAAGCAAAACTAAGGCTTTGTCTCCAACTTCTAAGTGTCGTTTTGAACTATGAATATCATACAACCGTTTCTGCTTACCTTGGGCTTGCTTCAAGTTTTCTTGAACAACTTGTTGCATCGTTGCAAGTCTTCTTCGGATCTCAAGGACATGAGTTATCAGATTGTCTTCTAAAGATGATCCTTCCGACCAAGTCTCCTTGATAACGGCGAGGGGTCCTCTCACCGTATGTCCATAAAGTAATTCAAAGGGCGAGTAACCAGTGGACTCACAAGGAATCTCTCTATAAGCAAAGAGTAAGTATGGGAGATACTTGTCCCAGGTTTGAACCCGCTCTCGAACAAACTTCCTCAGCATACTCTTTAAAGTGCCGTTGAAACGCTCCACTAACCCATTTGCCTGGGGGTGGTACACTGATGTCTTAATCTTAGTTATGCCTAATTGCTCATACAGCTGGGCCATAAGCTTACTCATGAAATTGGAGCCCTGGTCAGACACTATCTTATCGGGGATACCCACCCTAGAGAAATACTGAATCAATGCATCTGCGACCGCTTTTGAGCTCGTTGACCGTAAAGGAATGGCCTCTGGGTACCGTGTAGCATAATCTACGATTGTTAAAATGTACCTGTAACCCGTTGTTGTCCTGGGTAATTCTCCTACAATGTCGATGGCAATTTTCTTAAAGGGTTCAGTAACAATATCTACAGGCCTCAAGGGTGCCCTTTTTGACTTCAGCTTCCTGGCTACCACCTGACATTGCGGGCAAGTTGCGCAATATTTGCGAACATCAAAGCTTAGACCAGGCCAGAAAAAATGTGCGGTTATGCGTTCAACTGTCTTCTTGCTACCCATATGACCTGACAAGGGGATTGTGTGACCAACACGCAGGATTTCATTCCTATAGGATTCTGGTACTACAATTCGATCAACAAACCTTGTTCCATTATGTTCTTCGGGAAGATATTTACGGTGCATCAGGAGGTCGTTAGTGAAGAAGTACCCATCCGATTCTTGTGGTGCCATTTTGGATGATTCCTTGCGTACTTTCTCGAGAGTCACGTCTGACTTCTGATCCGCTATCAGCTGGTTTCTGTCTCTATCTAGGATGTTTACTGGAGGTTTAACTTTACTAGGTTCTATTATCAAAGTATCACTCTCAGGATTCTTCTTACTTGTCTCTTCCTGTACCATGCCCTCAAATAACCTTTGCAAATCTCCTTCCTCTGGAGCTTCAGGCTTTATTTCTTTCTTCGCTAAACTCTTGACGGCGAGTGAATTTTCCCTGTCAATTAGCTCGTCTGCTTTCAATTGGGCTTCTTGTAATGCTTTCTGTCTCCTAGTCATCACGAAGGCCTCATCTCCACCAATGTCATCAGCTAGAACGTTTCTCTCCCATTGGTCCAAAACATTTTGTCTCGACAGTGTTCTTCCAAAAGACGACCTGCCAAGTAAGCAATCTACGGGTAGCCTCTCCAACACTCCTACTAATTCTACGTGTTTACCTTCTTTGCTGTCAAATTCAACGTTTGCAAGTGGGACTGTAAGACGTTCTCCCGCAGCTGTTAATACTGTGATATTCTCCCCTGTGAAGGCTGTATTGTTTACATATCTTTTCTGGACTAGAGTCCTAGTACAACCAGAATCAATGACCATTTCTGCAATTTTCCCGTTTATTTTACCTCTAACATTGCAAGAAGGGAACTGAGATTGTTCTGACGTTAGGGGTGTCATACACAGGAGGTATCCCTGTGAAGGCTTCCCACGGCCCTTTCCACAGTTGAACGACATGTGACCTGGTTTACCACATCTGTAACATTTAATTTCAGGCCTCGTGGTTCTACGGGCTGGAGGGGAGGATGGTTTGGAGGGTCTTACATGGTATTGGTCTTGTTTCTGTTCAGACAATAAGTTATCCGCCTTAACATCTGGCCTCTTCTTTTTCCCAAATTTCTCATAACTAGCGGTTGACATATACTTACCATCAACAAGTGGCCCTTTCCTAGATTGAACATGTAAATTAGCAAGGTTGCCAAGTTCTTCAGCAGTTTTGGGCTTTTGCTCCTTTAACCAAGCTCTAAGCTCAGGACTTACCGCATCAAGAAGTCGCTCCATCAATACCTGTTCAATTATCTTATCCGCATCACCAGTAGCCTCGGCAACAGCTATCCAGCGGCTGAGATACCTTCGGGTTCTGTTTCCCCACTGGACGAAGTCCTCGTCGGGCTTTTTCTCTGAGGTTCGAAACCTATATCTATAGTGATCTGCGGTTAACTGGTAGGCTTTAATAATGCTTGCCTTACTCTCGTGGTAATCCTGGCATGCAGGGTCTGGGATTTCTAAATAAATAGACTTAGCCTTTTCAGTGAGCTTGGGTACTAAATTACCAACCCATTCCCCCTCGGGTAAGAATTGCGCCCTTGCAGTCATTTCAAAAATCCGGAAAAAATCATCTATATCTTCACTCTCCCTCATTTCCCTGATTTTGATAAACTTGGGCCTTTTAACCTCATTGTCACTTACCTGTTTCCTTTCAAACTCCCTTATAGCAAATTCTTCCTTTTCAGCTCTAAGGTTTCTGAGTCTCTCCTCCTCTCGTACCAAACGCCTTTCTTCTTCTTGGGCTTTTTGAGTTTCAAACTCCCTTCTCTCCCTCTCTAATTCTCTTTCAGCCTGACGCCTTTCTCTCTCCACCTCCCTTTCTAACTCCCTCATTTCTCTGTGTTCCTGACTAATTCTCTTCCGCAGTTCTAACATCTGCAGCTCACGCTCTTGTAACTGTAATCTCTGCTCAAAACTAAGACCAGTCTCCAAAGTTTCCTCCGCAAGGTTTTCTTCTGGTGCATCGAAACTCTGACCTATGCGATCTGAAGTTCTGAGTTTGCTCGCTAAAGTCTTAACACCATCCTTAGGAGAAAAATGAATACCTCGTTTGATAGCCTCAGCTCTAAGATCTTTAAGGACCCAGGAATCATAGCCGATCGCTGCAGTAGCCATATTAAATAATCGTATACTATTACCTTGCGTGTCTCCTGTTGAGCTGTTTATGTAAACTGTTAAGGAGCGATCCCACTCCTGACACCAAAAATATGTGACGAATCCGCGCCACAAAGGTGGGTGCCCCCTAACGCAAACAAAACACAGAACATAAACGAGCCCGAGAACACACGCCACAATACAACTAAACGTAGGCCTAGAGATATTTATTATGCTAATTACAACAATAAAGCGACTAACAATAACGATAATACAATGATCTAATTAATTTACAGGAATACGCTAACTTAAACTACAGTACACTAAAACTATTTACAAGATTATTACTATTAAGATAAAAAAAAGGTTTTTTTTTTTTAGTTCAGTTCGGTTGGGTTTCACCTTACGCCCGTGTTCTTCTCCTGACCACAAATCACCACGCTCCACCAACAAACGACTGACAAACCAAATTCACAATTCACAAACCGAACTCACGTTTAACCCAGCTAAACGTAGAAGTTTCCAACCTCACGTAATTCGGTCTTCGCTCAGATCTTTCTTGACTCAGTTGTCTTCACTGGCTTACTGTCTAACAGAAGATAATCTTCTCCTTTTCCTTCAAGTTCTGCGCTTTAATTTCTTCGGCCAGCTTCTCGGCACACATGTGCTCCCCGACAAATGGATCTTTTGTCGTGTAAAGGAACGGTTTTGCTGAATGACTCTTCAGTGATTAAAACGTGCTCTGATCCGAACGAGTCTTGGTAACTTTCAAACCTTCACCGCCGGTGACCTTCTCTCAAAAACAAAAACCACCCCGTACCAAACCACCCAAATCCTTAAATACCCATGGACGCAAGGTGCCCGAAAAGAATGAAGAAAACTATTTGATATACACAATAAAGGTTAATTACACAACAGTTTACACAAGTGAAGAATAAAAATTACGTAACAGATACAAATAATCACGAACTACACTGATCCTAAGAGAATACAAAAAATAATTTACATTTAATAAATAAATTCCTAACACTTCCATGACAGTGGGGTGGGGGAGGAAGAGAACTGAAGCAAAGTTCGTCCGTAGAATGAAACACTCAATCGATCGTTTTGTTATTAAGCCATGTGTTAGATCCGAGTAATACAAGGAAGTCATTGTGATTATCCCTTCACAATTTTTCAGCCATAATTCCTTGTGCCTCCTTCCCATACTTGATTTATCTCTTCAGTGCTCAATACTTCTGCCAACACTCTTGCAAACAGAAGAAAATCTCGAAGATATTTATTACGTATATAGGACTGAGGTGCCTCATGTTTTATATCCTTTGCTTGGTCGAGTTCATTCGCGGATTGTTCTCTCTTTCCATCCTTTTAACCGAGAAAGGTACTGGACTTTAGTAAGGCAAAATGTTTTATTACTCGACGTTTCGGGGTCATCATGACTCCATTATCAAGAGACTAGTTTAAAAACATGCAAATAAGGAAAGGTACAAAAAAACGTCGAGTAATAAATCTTTCCTGGTTTTTTAAAATGTTTTAATATTCATGACGAGCTTTGCCCACCAAAAAAATTTATGCAAATTAGGCTTAGCCGGATCTGAGTTCCGCCTGGCAATTATTAACTGTAAGAGAAGATCTCAGTTCGCGCCCACAGCACGTTCAAGGTGTTGCGGATGAAGTTTCTGTAATTACTTTTTGGCACTTTTCGGCGTCAAAATTACATAGTTTGGGTAACCCAAAACCCTTAAGCTGACCTTTCTTGTCATAACACGAATGTTTTCCAGAAAGGGACACGCGGTAATGTCGGTGTCTCTCGTGTGCAGGCATTTTTCCAGGTAAAACCCTCGCGTGGAATCAACTCATGTTTAATTTAACGCTCCTTTTAAGCGCACAATGTAAGCCAAAGCAAATTATAGTTAAACGTAAAGATCAGAATATTTTCTTCTAAGGATGATAAATGATCGACGCTGAACTAAATTATACGTTGAAGAAAATGCAAAACGGCATAACATGTATAAGAGGAAATTTGGAAAAATACGAAGTTACGAAACCATGAAAATCTTCGATTTTTAAGAAAGGAAATTTTTATAATTCCAAGCTAAGTAAGCTTTTCTAGTGTTTCATTCTTTAAGGCTTTGTGTAGAGCGGGGCCTTTGTTTTATAAACCGTAAAACTTAGTGACAAGTCGAAAGGGCTCGCTCTTGGTTATGATACCAAAGAGTAGAGGGACACCACGCTGATCTTCCAGGTGTTTGATCATCGTCGCCGCTTGTGGTGTACTTCGCTACTTAGGTGAGCGAGATCGACGTTCTTCCTCTCTTTAATTCTGACAGCTGTGTGAAAGACCTGGTCCTTACAATGAAAAACGGTCGATTGTGCTTTTTCAGTGGCGGCTTTAACGCTCGTCCATATTCAGCGCTTATCCTAAACATGCATGGCATCTCTAGCTATCTACAAGACACGCTGCGATGTATTATTCGTCCATGTTCAACACAACTGCGCTAGTGAGATAGAGAATCGAAAGATCACATTGTTGCGCTCGAAGAAGTGCGCTAAGTTTGCCAAGTTCTACAATGGACAACAGATCGTACGGCCTCCCGCAAGAATAAGGACAAGGTCTATCAGTTACAAGCAATGGATAAGTGGAATTGTAAAAAGTTTTAATTCGTCCGTGCATCGAAAGGCCGATGGTATGTAATTTTGCTCTTTACCGTTCTTCACACACTCGAATAGCTGTTAAAATTAAATTTAATTGCGGGTTGTGCAGTCAAAATATAACGTCGCCCAACATGGTTTTAGTTAAACCAGTGTCTTCTGAGGCGCTTCCACCAAAATAATTTTGAAGGGAACAACAGCGCTAACCGATTTAATATCTTCTCAAGAACATGTCAAAGTCTATTAAAACGCAGAAATTAAAAATAGTAAGAATTGGTGGTTCATGTTAAAAATCATTAAAGAACAGTTCTCAGTTTGGCTCGATAGTGCTGTCACTTTACACTAGTTGTTCATAGTGACTTACTCATTACTTTCAGTAGGTTCTGTCCTCGTGTACCGGTTCACAAGAGCCGTTACAAAAGACCGAACAATGCACAACTAACCAGTGACTCCTAAACAAAGAAAGAACAATGGTAATTCTCTTGTGCACCGGTACACCAGGACAGAACCTTTCAGTATTTGTTCGAGCTTTTCTTCGACGAAATAGGGGACATACAAGAAATCGCAATTCACCTCTAAAACAAAAATAATAAGCTCTCCCAATTGGACACCAGATATGACTGCGTAGTAATAATTGCGTAGTACGCGAAGTTGCAGTGTGAGAAAAATGAGTGAGGAAAATAATTCTAAGTGTTGTACAGCGCGGTTTTTAACATAGATTACCTAGCTAAATGACCTGCTTGTCTTAGATATTTATGATAATATAGGAAGGTCCCCAAGGAATACTAATAACCCGGCGTGTAATTTTGTGATTGACAAAACCTGATAACTCAGGTTTATGTTTGAAAGGGCAAATCATTTAGTACATTTCACTCCAGAAGTAAATAATCTCTTAACTTTCGTAATTATTATTTTGGTTTCAGGCAAATGGTGTCGAGTTGAAAGATACTAAGTTCCTGAAACATACATCCCAGCTTTGTTAGCAGGCATGCCGAATGCTTTTATAAACGTGCGAGGATAAAAATACATTTGCGGCCCCCTGTATGGAGAGAAAAATCCAAAGTTTTTTATTACAGGGATGGTAGAGTGAATGATGTTATTTCTGGTCTGAGTCATCAAAGTTCTGTACCATTAGAGTGAAGAAAGGCTATCGGGGGAATATGGAGGTTGCTGCAAGTAGTAGCTGTTAAACTCTCAACAAGCTTTACAGGCGGCCAATTAAAGAGCATGGGGCAAGAAATCAAGAACGATTCTCACCCAGTAAACTAAAATGGTTGTTGGAAATTGAGATGGACGAGCAACCAGAGAATTTGAAGTAATCTGGTGGCCTGATCTTTTCTCAGGCACTAAAAATGGGAAACTGACCTTGCGATTTTATGTTCCTAAAGTGATACTTTGATTTCAATGATGTGTAGTACACAGTCTAGTTGACTTGTTCGTCATGTTTCCATAAATTTAGTAGCTGTTTCTTGGCAGTTTTTGTAAGTTTGTTTTAAAAAACGATAAAATGTGTTTTGCATTTAGAGGAACAAACTTGTCTGTAGAAGGCTAAGATTAAACCCTGAATACAGCAAAATGACCCTGTAATATTAATGCAATTCATGTCTAGCTGGGCACACTATACTATGATGCCCTTCATTCTGTTGTAACCAAATTCAGAGGAAAAAAAAAACACCTGGAGAAACTCTTAGAGGGATAATATCTGTGGACTTTCACCATTTCTATGGTCATCAGGAATGACAGAATAAAGCAGTAACTGTTCACAAAGTCTTAATTCACTTAACTGAAAGAATAATGAGTTGGAGGGAACTATAGATCATTTTTTTCCAAGCATCTCTAATAATTCATGATGGAAATAGTAAAAACATTGATAACAATAATAATGATAATAATGATAATAATAATAATAACAATGATAACAATAATAATGATAATAATAATAATAATAATAATGATAAAAATATTTACAATAGTTAGAGAAATAATGTTCATTATCCTGATGGTTATAATTCCTATGATTATTTCCATTAATCTAATCATTATTATTATCATTCATATTACTATTATGATTATTTCAATGTTTATCTATGAACAAAATAGTGTTATTGTTAGTCTAGCTGAATGAGTGTCCAAGTGATTGAAACTGGGGCAAAAACAAATTAAGAAAAGACAGAAAAACCCCAAAAACTGTTCAGGACTGCAATTCTTGAGTTGGCTCATTGTGAAAGGTTTTGGGACTTCATTAAGCTAGTGCTGTCTGTAGTGGGCCCTGTGTCAAAGAGAGAAGAGTAGCAGCTGAATTAATAATAATAATACTAAGGACAATGATAGCATTGATTGACCAAAGTCACCCTATGACTAATAACAGCTGATACATGACAAACAGCATAAGCAACACACTTTTCAAAACAAAAAGAGCAAGCTAAAATTGCCATCAGATAAAAATAACTGTCCATAAAAGACTGACAGCATAGAGCTGAAAAAAAAAATTGGGACTGGTTCTGCCATCAGATAACAACAGTCCATAGACTGACCACCCAAGAGAAACAGAACAGATCGGTGGTTCTGCCATCAGATAACAACAGCCCATAATGGACTGACTACCCAAGAGAAACAGATCCACCTGTTAGTTCTGCCATCAGATAACAACAGTCCATGGACTAACTAGCCAATAGAAACAGAACTAGGCAGGTGGTTTTGAATCAGAAAACAACTATTTAAGACCTCTGTACAATGTGTCTTAGAAAATCTTCTGCATTCTAACAATCTATTGAAGAGACAAACTATCAGAAACACTTGAATTTCTATTTGGAGGGAGGGGGGAGGAATTAAATGAAAATCTACTTGCCTCAGCATGCCATCCTCACTGAGCAGCCTATTTCAATTTGAAAATGATGATCACAATCATAAAGATAATGATAATGATAACAATAACAAATCATTATTATTATCATTTATATTAATATTATGATTATTTCAATGTTTATCTATGAACTTAATGGTGTTATTGTTAGTCTAGCTGAATAAGTGATTGAAGTAATTGAAACTGAGACAAAATAATCTCAAGAAAAGCCAGGAAAACCCCAAAAACTGTTCAGGACTGCAATTCTTGAGTTGGCTCATTGTCAAAGGTTTTGGGACTTCATTAAGCTAGTGCTGTCTGTAGTGGGCCCTGTGGCAAAGAGAGAAGAGTAGCAGCTGAATTAACAATTATAATAATAATGAAGACAATGATAGCATTGATTGACCAAAGTGCCTCCGACTAATAACAGATGATGCGTGACAAACAGCATAAGCAACACATTTTTCAAAACAAAAAGAGCAAGCTAAAACTGCCATCAGATAAAAATAACTGTCCATAAAAGACTGACTGTATAGTGCTGAAAAAAATAGGGACTGGTTCTGCCATCAGATAACAACAGTCCATAGACTGACTACCCAAGAGAAACAGAACAGATTGGTGGTTCTGCCATCAGATAACAACAGCCCATAATGGACTGACTACCCAAGAGAAACAGATCCACCTGTTAGTTCTGCCATCAGATAACAACAGTCCATGAACTAACTACCCAAGAGAAACAGAACTAGGCAGGTGGTTTTGAATCAGAAAACAACTACTTAAGACAAGCCCTCTGTACAATGTGTCTTAGAAAATCTTCTGCATTCTAACAATCTATTGAAGAGAAAAACTATCAGAAACACTTGAATTTCTACTTGGGGGGAGGGGGGGTAAATAAATGAAAATCTACTTGCCTCAGCATGCCATCCTCATTGAGCAGCCTATTTCATTTTGAAAATGATTCAATCACAATCATGAAGATAATGATAACAATAACAAAATCAGTAATAATAATGATAATTATAATAATCATAACAATAACTACAACGACAAAGTCCGTGTTAGTCTGGCCTCTACCTTGCAGAAAATACAGCCCACCAACTGAAGCTGAATTCTTTAAAGGCATTGTATTGCAATTGGTCATTGAGGCACTCAAGACACCTCACCATGACAAGGTACGAATATTGAGGTGGAAAAAAGGGTCTGTAAAATTGACTCCATGCTGATTCCAGATGAGAAATCTGTGTTTGAAGCTTCTTCAGTTCCACTCCAAGGGAATTTACTCTAGCTGATCTTTCGGTAAGTTAGGAAGCGAGCTCTTCGGAGTCGTGACTGAGTTTGGCGCCAAAAGATAAATTTTTCGCGCCTTCGGGCTCAAAGTCTAGCGTGGCGGAGTTCACCAGATTTACGATAGTCATAAATCCCGCAGATTTAATAAGTTCGTCGGGGATTGTTTATTACGAAGAAGATAGACCAGCTATTAGACAGAACGTGAACACAACGTGAACGAGGTCGGGAATCCAGGCTAACCCCACTACTCCGAACGATGAGTTGGCCGGCTGAAGTTCCCGTGTCGCCACACTTTGGATTTCGTCGGGAAATATCTTAAATACATCGCATATGAAATATTTACGCAAAGGAACGTCACATACCTCTTTCAAAAGTAGATACCAATGCTTGCAAGGGTCAAGTGTGGCACTTGTAATCCTGCAAAGACTCTGCGTGGTTCAGTTAGCCGGTGGAAAGCCGCACGTCGAAAATCCGACTGCCTCTATGACTTCATTTCGAATGGTTTCGAAATCGAAACCATGATGCTTTTCGACATTTCGACATGAAAAATATCGTCGAGGTTTAATATTACAATATTGGTAAGAATTTAACCAGGATACGAGGCCAAGTCGTGCGACCGCCACAGGTTTTGTTCCAAAACAATAACATCGTGTACTACGATCGCAAAGCGTGAACACTGATCGATCCACCAAGTAACGCAATACTGGAAATTCGATACGGTTGTTATTCAGGTCGTACGGCACATGAAAATTGCGATATCTTTTGTTACTGTTTTATGGCAAACCAAGCGAAAGAATCATACCTAAATAATCGAAAGAGAGGCTTTTCGAATACGGCGCCTCGCCGGTATTGCCTCTTCTGTGAAAAGGAAGGATCTTTGAAAGACTACGTGATTAAAAATGTCGTTATAAGGAAACAGGCAGAAACAGAGAAAACGCAGTATTTTACGACCATTACACGCACAACAAACTTCATTTCATTTCATGATTTTGATTTTCATCGCCAACAGATGACCCCGCGTTAACTCGCACGCAATCGCGTATCTCTCGTGGATTCGTGGGCGCTAATCTGTATAATTACATTGTGGTGTAATTAATGTGATGACAGCCACCCAACGCCTTCTTCCCCAAACCTCGGCATCAGTTTACGATGCCTGCTGAGAATTTTTTTCTTGAGCAAAGCTCGTCATGTAAATCGCAGATCAGCTCAATATGAATATTCAATTACTTCACCACACGTGTACATTTGCACGAGGTAGAAAATGGCGACTGATGGTAAAACCAAACTTTGTTCTTGGGTGAAAACAAAATCAACCACCGACAACACTGACGTCCAAACTCGTCCTTGGTACCTATGCAGCACGTGTTCCTCAGCTTGGACAAATTTAAATCCTGGGTGGATGTGAAAACAATCAAATAGAGGGCAAGTCCGTTGAACACCGGAGAGTGATTCTGTTGCACATTGAACTTCATGTTGAAAGGTAACTTGTAATAACCCAATCATTTGCTAATATTCTATTTTAGATAACAGTTAGATATCACTTGTCTCTGTTTCATAGTTTCTGGTGCGCAAAGGTTGATTTCAAACTTAGAATTCAGAGTTGAACGAGTTCAACTACGTTAATTATATGCACAAAACTTTTGAACTGATTGACCGATTGACTGACTGATTGACTGAATGACTGACTGATTGACTGACTGACTAATTCACAGACTGACTGGCTGATTGACTGATTGACTGAATGGTTGACTGATTGACTGAATGATTGACTGATTGACTGACTGATTGACTGACTGATTGACAGACTGACTGGCTGATTGACTGACTGACTGAATGACTGACTGATTGACTGACTGAATGAATGACTGATTGACCGATTGACTGCCTGATTGACTGATTGACTGAATGACTGGCTGATTGACTGACTGACTGATTGACTGATTGACAGACTGACTGACTGATTGACTGACTGACTGAATGATTGACTGAGTGACTGAATGACTGACTTACTGACTGATTGACTGACTGAGTGACTGAGTGAGTAACAGATTGACTAAATGACTGAGCGACTGACTAACTGACTGATTGACTAATTGACTGAGTGACTGTCTAACTGATTGATTGACTAAGACTGATTGACTGAGTGACTGACTGACTGGCTGACTGACTCACCGATTGACCGATTGACTGGACTGTCTTACTGACCATTGACTGATTGACCGATTGACTGGACTGACTTACTGACCGACCGATTAACTGAGTGACTGATGACTGACTGACTGACTGATTGACTGACTGATTGACTGACTGACTGACTGACTGACTGATTGACTGACTGACTGACTGATTGACTGACTGACTGGCTGGCTGGCTGACTGACTGACTGACTGACTGGCTGACTGACTGACTGACTGATTGACTGACTGACTGACTGACTGACTGATTGACTGACTGACTGACTGATTGACTGACTGACTGGCTGGCTGACTGACTGACTGACTGACTGACTGGCTGACTGACTGACTGACTGATTGACGAACTGACTGACCTACTGACTGACTGACTGACTGATTGACTGACTGATTGACTGACTGACTGATTCACTGACTGTCTGTGTGACTGACTGACTGACTGATTGATTTACTGACTCACTGACTGACTGACTGACTGATTGACTGACTGACTGACGTATTGACTGACTGACTGACCGATTGACTGACTGATTGACTGACTGACTGATTGACTGACTGATTGACTGACTGTCTGTCTGACTGACTGACTGACTGATTGACTGACTGATTGACTGACTGACTGACTGACTGATTGACTGACTGATTGACTGATTGACTGACTGACAGACTGATTGACTGAGTGACTGACTGACTGACTGATTGATTGACTGGCTGACTGACTGACTGATTGACTGACTGACTGACTGATTGACTGAGTGACTGACTAACTGATTGACTGACTTACTGACTGACTGACTTACTGACTGACTGACTGATTGACTGACCGACTGGCTGGCTGACTGACTGACTGACTGACTGGTTGACTGACTGTCTGACTGACTGACTGACTGATTGACTGACTCACTGACTGACTGATGGACTGACTGACTGACTGATTGACTGATTGACTGATTGACTGACTTACTGACTGACTGATGACTGACTGACTGACCGGCTGACTGACTGATTGACTGACTGACTGACTGACTGATTGAGTAACTGACTGATTGACTAACTGACTGATTGACTGCAGGGTTAGGGGCAGGAGACGTTAATTTCCCACGCACGAGATTACTGTGTGATGGATGTCCTCCCCTGGGGTGGGATGGGTGGGTAACAGGACCCCCGTTGATACCAGTGTTTACTACACTGAAGGGGCTATCCTGTATAAATATAGATGTCTACTTCTACTTCTACTTCTACTGACTGACTAACTGACCGACTGATTGACTGACTGGCTGATTGACTGACTGGCTGATTGACTGACTGACTGACTTACTGACAGATTGACTGGCTGACCTTCTGACTGACTGACTGACTGACTGACTGATTGACTGACTGATTGACTGACTGATTGACTGACTGACTGACTGACTGACTGATTGACTGACTGACTAACTCACTGACTGACTGACTGACTGATTGACTGACTGACTGACTGATTGATTGACTGAGTGACTGATTGACTGAGTGACTGATTGACTGACTGACTTACTGATGATTGACTGACTGATGACTGACAGATTGACTGACTGACTGACTCACTGACTGATTGATGGACTGACTGACTGACTGATTGACTGACTGACTGATTGACTGACTGACTGATTGACTGACTGACTGATTGACTGACTGACTGACTGATTGATTGACTGAGTGACTGATTGACTGAGTGACTGATTGACTGACTGACTTACTGATGATTGACTGACTGATGACTGACAGATTGACTGACTGACTGACTCACTGACTGATTGATGGACTGACTGACTGACTGATTGACTGACTGACTGATTGACTGACTGACTGACAGACGGACTGGCTAACTGCCTGACTGATTAACTGTTTGACTCCATGAATGACTGACTGATAGCCAACCTGCCTGCTTGACTCACTGTCTACCTGGCTGACTGATTAAGTTTGAGTGTCTGATCAACTAACTAGTCATTTTCATAACGGATCATGGAATTGGTTCCTCCTACGGTCAAACTCGTTACAAACAGATTTGACATGATTTATCTCTCTGGTCATCTATTTGCGATGAATTTAATTTATTGGAGGTCTAGTACATCTGTTTTGGAGACAGTAGCTACAAAGGGGAGGAGGGGAGGGGGGTTGAAAAGCAAAGAATCTCTTTTAATATATTTCCATTCGAACTGGTGGATGCTATGTACCAGGGAAAAATTGTTTCCATTTGTCATTCGTAGCTCAAAAACGTTTGTGTTTAAGCTAAGTCCTTGGTGCTCCAAAGTTCTCGCCATTAAGGTGGTTCAAATTATCATCTGAAGTGCACCGTGGTTCGGATCTAACTGCAAAGATGTTCGAAAATGTTTTGCATTAAGATGTCTTGACAAGCAGATTGGAAGTAGATAACGATACCATCCTGGGGTAATGTGATTCATTTTGTGTTACAAACACATTGTTAACGTAGTCAGTGAACTATGATAAGAATTTTTGGTTACGGAACTTCCGGTAGTTTCTTACACGCCCTAAAACAGGAAGCGTGAACTATTATGTTTAGCTTAGATTAAGTAGTTTAGTTTTAACCCAAGATCTGTATTGGACACGTTCACCGTAATTGACTGCTTACCTGCAACTCAGTTTTATGACTAGCTTGATCAAGGAAGGTTAGGAAAACTCACCTTAGAAGTAAGTTTGTGAACATTGTTCTTACTTGTGTTGTCAATGATTTCAGTTTGTTAGTATAGAACTTATATAAGCTTTTGAACAATGAGGACACTGAGGAATCGACCACATGGCACGATAATTGTTACATCTCAGTTTTTTCGTTTCACTTGGTTTAATTGTTTCGTTTTTCTTATCAATTGATTTACTTAAGTAGATTATACTGTATATTTTGATTTAATATCGAATAAACACAGCATGTGCTGCGCATGCCTTCAGCAGCTTTACCACGAGTTGCCCTCAGATGGACCCCTGATGGTCGTAGGAAGAGAGGCAGGTCACAGGCAGCCCAAGCTCACTACGAGAAAAGCGGACGTGACTCTTACCGTGTTGCGTAACGTTATATATTTATAAAGGTTTGTATGGGATGTTATCGGTTTGCCTTAAAAGAGAGAAAAAAAATGTCTTGTTTTGAAATAAAATGGGCTCACTTTATTGCCTTGTTGTTTTCTTTGTTGATTCCGAACGTCTCAGGCCATTTTGAAGCGTTTTCGGCGAGTTAGCGCTATGTTGGTGTTCAACTGCTAAAAGAAAGACAAGGCCGGAAACCTATTTTAGAAGCGTCCGTCGCCCGAAGCGAATAATTCCGCCAAAAAATTTCCACCAGTCTCGATTCCTCCAGAAAATCAAAGCAGAGATGTTGCAGTTCCATTTTCCATTCACTCGATTCACAATTCCTCCCCCAGATCTTTCACTAGCGATACTTTTATCTCCAGATCGATAGGCTTTCCCATTTCGAATTTGGCTGCTCTAAACGATCACTGTCCCTTCGCCGATCGCACAGTATGTTGGGTAACAAAAATAAGCCCGGCGAGGGTAGCCAGCGGCCCGCAGTCCAAAAACAAACCCGTTAGCTCCCCTGGTCCCCTCGAGAGGTTTTGTCAAGACCGCATTGTTTTGATCGACCAATCAACATCGCATTGTTTTTGGACTGCGGGCCGCTGGCTACCCTCGCCGGGCTTATTTTTGTTACCCAACATACTGTGCGATCGGCGAAGGGAGAGTGATCGTTTAGGGCAGCCAAATTCGAAATGGGAAAGCCTATCGATCTGGAGATAAAAGTATCGCTAGTGAAAGATCTGGGGGAGGAATTGTGAATCGAGTGAATGGAAAATGGAACTGCAACATCTCTGCTTTGATTTTCTGGAGGAATCGAGACTGGTGGAAATTTTTTGGCGGAATTATTCGCTTCGGGCGACGGACGCTTCTAAAATAGGTTTCCGGCCTTGTCTTTCTTTTAGCAGTTGAACACCAACATAGCGCTAACTCGCCGAAAACGCTTCAAAATGGCCTGAGACGTTCGGAATCAACAAAGAAAACAACAAGGCAATAAAGTGAGCCCATTTTATTTCAAAACAAGACATTTTTTTCTCTCTTTTAAGGCAAACCGATAACATCCCATACAAACCTTTATAAATATATAACGTTACGCAACACGGTAAGAGTCACGTCCGCTTTTCTCGTAGTGAGCTTGGGCTGCCTGTGGGCAGGTCGAAAGAAACATGGAGGAGGACAGTGGAGAAAGAGATGAA
The DNA here is from genome assembly GCF_964205215.1 of Stylophora pistillata. Classification (NCBI taxonomy): domain Eukaryota; kingdom Metazoa; phylum Cnidaria; class Anthozoa; order Scleractinia; family Pocilloporidae; genus Stylophora; species Stylophora pistillata. The sequence goes on from NC_142531.1 coordinate 2,593,645, forward strand.
GGAAAACAGCTGGACATGGGGTCACCTGGAACGACAAGCACCCGACAGAAGCGAATGGCGCTCTTTGGCCGAGGCCTTATGTGTTTCACAACACGAAGAGAATTAAATAAGTAAGTAAACACAGCAAACACAATTATAATCAGTTATACGATTTGCGAGTATTCTTCGGTAGTGGATCGTCTTGATTTTCTTGCGAAACACACATAGCAGCTAAAAATTCAAGAGTGCCAAGAGCCTATAGTGTTGCTGTGGTAACTTATTCGGTCAAAACTTGTTCAGAAATTATGGGGAATCTCTTTAATAACCTTTTCAAGGAAATTAAGGAAGACTTATGTTCATGTCGATTTATCGACGACTTGGTGTTTTGACCATTTTGATCTCTCCTGCCTCCTCCACCTGAAATTATGCATTCACCTATAAAGAGTTATAATTGTAATTTATGTGAGTTTTAGACTTCGTATTTCCAATATAACCGACTCTCCTTCCTCTTACAACAGACAGATATTGAGCTCAGGAAAGGATGGAAAGAAGCAAAACTTAGGCGGGGGAAATAAAGATGAAGATGCAAAGAACCTCAAGAGAAACGGATGGATGAGAACCTTTCCTATCAAGGTGAGTTGGTTGCTTCGTAGCTTTAGTAACCTAATCTAAATATGATATTTTCACGAGGGGTAACCCGGCCGTGCATGCAGATTGCTTTCTCTACCGTGCAGTGTTTGGCAAGATGTAACTTTTAGATCTGTTTTTGGGCCCAAAATTGGCTGAGAATAACACCCCCGAAATTCAAACCAAAAGAGACAAATATTTGTTACGAAAGAAAGTCGAGAATGCCTGGTTCACCAGTCATCTTTATGGTTTGCTTTGCCGTATAAGTCATGCAAAACCTTTCAAATGTTAAAATTGTTCTTTGCTAGGCAGAAGGAATTCATTATTTTTCTTTTAATGTTGAATGGATGACACGCTACACCGGAAAAATCAGTGTCAAACTCTAGAATACAGAGCACTGCAGGCGGAGAAGTAAAACTTTTGAAGGCTGTTTTTTTACCATAAATCAGCCACCATATGTGTAAGCATTTTTGTCATAGAGAATTTTTCGTACATTTTTGACCTCATGGATATGGCTCTCAAGAAAATTTAGCTTTCCTGTTTTGTATGGATTGTAATTCATAGAAATTCGTCCAAATATACGAATTTGTTTTTACCCGCACAGGTCTAAATTCGCACATACTGTGGCAGAAATCCTTTTCAATTCATCATGTTAATTCATTTTAAGTAAGGAAACAAAACAAATCAATTGTCCAAAAAAAAAAAGAAAAAAAAAAAAGAAAGGATGCGCAATGGACAGTGTACCAAAGAGTCCAACTCATTTTGAAAAAAATTCCTTTGAAAATTTTCGTCACTCATGCAGTCTGGGTTAAAATGAAGCAAAACAAATACGTGAAAATGCTTTTATTGTTTTTGGCGGGTACTTGTTCACAGTATTGAACATTTAAAATTCCAACTTGTTTGGTAAAATATTTGAAAAAAATACATTATCAAAATTCTATAACTGAACGCCGTCTAAATTCTGCACAATCTAATTCACATCTAGGGGTATCAAATGGTCCCATTCAATTTAAAAGTGCTCGCAAAATTTGGCATTTGCTCGAATTGCTCGTAGAAATTACACGGGTGCTCGCTTGCTCGGGCTCGCAAAATTTTCGCAACTGCTCGCATTCTCTTTAACATGTGCTCGATTGCTCGAAATTTTGTTAATCCTGCTTTGTAGTTTTTTTTATACATATATAAACGATAAATCAGTTATGGTTTAAAACATTTATGATTTTTGGTTAAAACCAAAAGGTTGAAGCATCGTTTCCCCTGGCTTCAGTCTTTCTTCAACAGTTCAGCCTGTAACTGTTTTGGAGGCGCTGTATGTATTATCGAGAAAACGCACGAAGCTTCATGACAACTGAGCATTTCGTTTATTGGTTTAATTTTTATCATATTTCATCGTCGCAGGCTTTCTGCTTGAGAGGGGTACAGTTCCGCAGTTCAAATATGTGATCTCAGTTTCAAACCAGCTCCCAGTTGGCTTGATAGCTCAGTTAGTAGAGTACTGCACCGGTATCGCACAGGTCATAGCTTCTGGTCCCGTTTAGACCTGAATTTTTTTTCAGGCTTTAATTTCACAGCTACTTAAGTTGTGTGTATAACTTCCGGAATCAATCGTGTTCATAGAAGCAGGGTCAGTTAGCCTGCAGTGCCGGGGTATTTTGGGTGCATGAGTGCACATTTTCGTATTAGGTCGCTATCTTAGATTTAGTAGCTGTGGAGGATTGGGGCGAGGAAATATTTGCCGAGGGAGTAGGTGTTAAGTGGAAAAATGGCCAACGGGGGAGAGGGAGGGGAAGTATTTTTCCTTCCCCTCCCTCTCCCCCGTTGTCCATTTTTTTACTTAACACCTACTCCCTCGGCAAATATTTCCTCGCCCCAATCCTCCACAGTTACTAAATCTGAGATGGCGACCTAATACGAAAATGTGCACTCATGCGCCCAAAATACACCGGCACTGCAGGCTAAGGGTCATTTTGTAGAGCTCCTTTAAACAATACTGCTTGACGTTGAAAGCTGGTTTTGCTTTTTCCCTCGGTAGATTTGCTTTCATTGCTTTAAGCTAGTCTTATAATCGTTGTTTCTTTGACCGGTTTCCTCGGTATTTTACCCAATGACTTAAACCCTCTTTTGCTTAAACAAGAAAACGTGACTGTAACACGATCAATTTACCAGGAAATTCTGATATGGTTAATAGGAAGCTCAACGTGATGGGAGGTGACATAATCTGCTATGGACAGAAAAATACTTGCGAACCTTTGTTGATCTAAATTCTTATTTATTGGAGCAAATTATCTGGGTTTGTGGAAATGATGGATTTTCCAGTAGGCAATGGAAAATAACATGGACGGAGTCATAATGTTTTGAAACAGTGTACTCGGATCGCATTTTGTAGCCACTAGCAGAATAACTTATAGTCTCATGCCAAACGGTGGCATATGAAACCCGATTAAACAAAACAGTACTAATAACAACCCTCGGTCATTTGGGCTTCACCAGCACTGGGAAATTCTTAAATGAAATGTTGCTTTAATCATTTTGATCACGAACTAAAGGCCCAGTCAAACGAGGAGACATGTCTAGAAACTGTCTCCATGTCGCGCGGAAACACGAAATGTAAGAATTCTTTTCAAAAGGCACCCGCGAAGGCAGAAAGTAATCAAGGGAAATACTACTATTACCAGTACTATTTGACCTTCAGAGCTACCACTAGAGCTTGTCAGATCTGTACGGCTGTAATTGGTTAAATAAAAGCTAATAAATGAAACTTCACTGCGTCGAGTCTTTTGCAGTCACTCAGCGGGAAACTGGTTTGGCGATGATCGAAACCGAAGGCCGAAATGCTTGTTAGACCGAATATCACGTTATTTACATTCACTAAGAACTGTATACAAAAAAAAAAATACCTTCCATTTTAGCGTCAGGTTAGAAAGAGATGAAAAACTTTAGATCACGGGCTTTGGATCTCCTACATCTCCTTGAGAGCCCTTGACTTGAGCGTCAACTCCGACTGACTCACGTGAAGCTACTTGACGTAATTTGGAATCGAGCAGGGCACAATTAGTTTAAGTAGTGGTAGTAGTAGTCTTTATTTCCTCACAAGATAAAAAATACATATCTTATGTTACAATATTTGAATAAAAAGTATATATATATCTAATTTATAAGCTCACATAGCTAAATTGTATTTAAAAACTAAGCGATTAATGAAAAAGTTCTTGAATTTATCTGTATTAACTTTTGGATACTGACCTGTTCGATTCCTTGAATTGTAAGACGATGCTTTCTTCTCGGGTAATAGTCCCCTTAGAGGGTGTCGGTCTATGCCAGATACCTTACGAAATACTTTTCTATCCTGCTTTTCCAGAAGGTGTTTGATAGCAAATGATTTAGATGTATATTTACGTTTGTGACATCTATCCAGAAAAAACTGCATTGCTGTCAGCTCCGCCTCAGAAGCACCATATACCGACAACCCATAAGTGATGCTAGGAAGCACAGTACTTGAAAATAAGTGATCTAACTCCGCCTGAGAATAACCTTCCTTACGTAAGGATCTTAATATAAACAAGCACTTATTCGCCTTAATCAACTTTACACGCACATGACAATCAAATCGACAATTATCCTGTAATATTGACCCATGGACAGAAAGTTGACAAGTTTGTGGAATGCCGAAAACTGGCGTAAAAACATTCGTACAGCTCTTCTTTCTGATAACGAGCTCCTTGCATTTTTTACTATTACTAGACATACAGTTCTTCTCTGACCATTCCATAAACGCTCTTACTATATCCATTGAGTTATCCTGTTCTTTCCACATGGGCGAAACAATACTAGTATCATCAGCATACTTAAACAGAATATCTTTACCATTCAAACCTATCTCTAGATCATTAAGGAAAATGGTAAACAAATGGGGGTCGCTCACGCTTCCTTGCGTGGTACCCTTATTAACATCTTTCCATTGCCCGACAAATCCATCATACAACAGTCTCTGCTTCCTACCCTCCAAAAAATTCAGACTGATACCAATTGGTAATGTCAGGACTCAAACCTATCTGTTTAAGTCTGACAGATAACAAGTCATGATGTTTTACCGAATCAAAAGCCTTACTGAAGTCCATCGCATAGAGTCGAACGGCTGTACACTGTGGATCGTCAAGGTACTGATTTACCGCATGCTGTATGGTGATGAGCGCGTCCGTATAGCTGCCGCCTTCCCTGTAAGCAAACTGCGAGGCAGTCAAGTTCTCTTCTACTACGTCACGCGCGTGCGCATTGAAGACTACTTTCTCAAAGGCCCTAGCTACAACTGGTGTAACATTTATACCACGATAGTCACTTTTCTCTTTCGGCACCTCAACTTTTGGTAGGAGATTAATGTTGGATCTCTTCCAAGATAAGATAGAGGGACTAGTTGAACCGCCCTGGCTTTGCACTTATTGTTCTCTTTCTGCCAGATTATTAGCCATTACTTGGCGCAAAACAACGTATCCTACTAACAAACGAAAGATTCCAGCTAGCGAAAAATTTGTGAAGTACTCGAAGTGCTCGCTGCTCGCCGCTCGCCATCTGTAATTCTCCAGAGTGCCCGCTGCTCGCCAGAAAAATTTGACGACTGCTCGTGCTCGCAAATGCTCGCAAAGACCATTCGATATCCGTACATCTAGGTTGCTTTTGCGCGAGAAAAGACGACTTAACACGAATCCAGAGGAACATAGCAATTATTTTTTGAACTACAAGTGTGATAAAAAAACGCAAAACAGCGAAGTAAACAGGACATATGCAAACGTGAAACACTTCACTTGTGCCTATAACTATGGTGTTGATGTCGGAATACTTATAAGGATCGTGCATGTTTGCATGTAAAATGCAAAAAAAATTTAATTTTTCCGGGCTTACAGCAATCTGCATGTGAAAGTTACCATTTTATCATCTCTTAAAATAATTTTAAAGTGTCGAAGACAGTAGAAATGCTAAATGCTAAATGCTAAATGCTGCATGAAATTCAAGGCAAATTTACATTATATTGTTGGCAAGATGCGCGAAGATTCGCCAAATATTGATAACTTTCGTGAGGTAATAACCTGTTTGCTAAAATTGATTCTCTCTCAAGATGGTTTATGTTTACTAGATGATTGATTTAATATATAACTTGTTATGTGAATGTACTGTTCATTCGTGTTTACCATGCTCTTGCAGATTGTTTCATGACCGACAACTGAACTCAAAGTCAAGCACAAATACAACAGGATGAAGAGCCTTCAAATCAAAAGACAAGTTTGAAGAAGAGCTAGGTACAAAATAAATTTTTCAAGATTTGATTTTCAATCAAAATTTTTCAAACCCTTTTTCAAGAAATTTGTTTCCAATACTTAAATTGTCTGCATCTTAGGCATTTCTTTTTTTTCTCTCTTTGAAAAACAACACGGTTTGGAACAACTAATTCAACTTCAAATTTTCTCCGTTATTATTTTTTTTGGATAGAAACGTATTCGCTAGTGAGGTCTGTTTACTAGATAATTAATTTAATATATATCTTGTTTTAGTATATACTAAAACAGTGGATAGCGTTGAAGGCGCGCTCTGATTGGCTAGTCAAACTCCGAATATCCTTTGCTATTTACCTCCGAGCAACTCGGGAAAAAATGGCGTCCGTTTTGCATCGTGACAAGCGAAGAAATCACTCAAATTAATTTTTGGTGGTGTATATTATCTCACCGTTTTAGTATATACTAAAACAACTATTCACCTCAGTTTCGATGGTTAGCGGTTGATATTTACCTCGCCGCTTCGCGGCTCGGTAAATATCCACTTTGGCGAATAGTTGTTAAATAGTGAATGTACTGTTCATTCGTGTTTACCATGCTCTTGCAGATTGTTTGATGGCCTACAACTGAACTCAAAGTCAAGCACAAACACAAGAAGATGAAGGGCCTTCAAATCAAAAGACAAGTTGATTTTCAATCAAATTTTCAAGAAATTTGTTTCCAATATATAAATTGTCTGCAACTTAGGCATTTCTTTTCTTTCTCTCTTTGCCACAACTAATTCAAATTTTCTCGGTTTTTTTTTTTATTGAAACGTTTTCGTTAGTAAGGTCTGTTAAAAATTTTCAATTTTCCCGCCAAAAATCCTAGAAAAACTACGGGTGTTTAAAATACGTATGCGCAGTTTTTAAGCTAGTAACCTCTTTTTAAAAATTTTAATTTTCCCGCCAAAAAACTTAGAAAAAAATACGGGTGCCCAAAATACGCATGCGCCGTTTTTTTTCCTCCGGAAAATGTAGGTCATTTCATCTTTATTGCCTCTATTTTTCCATACTTTTATTAAATAAAGTCAATAAACTTAACAATGTTGTTCACCGTTTGATTGCGATCTTTATTTTCTTTCTTAAAACACCTCAGTTACACAATACAAGTATTTTAATTAGTTAATCAAAAAGGTGTAAAGAAAAATTCATTCAAATATTCATTAAGACTTTTGGCGGGAAAATTTGGAGCAATTTTCACAAAGTTCCCCTGACGACATTTTCGACAAAAAAATCAAAATGGCTTCCCTTAAATTCTCCGCCAAAAGATATTTGAACATCACCTTGTGCAAATTTTTTTTCGCTGAAATTAATAAGCAGTATTTCGTTCTAATTCTTTGTAAAATTTGACAAATTCTGTTGTTTCTTAGCAAAGTAAAATTTATCAAGTTCTGATTTCTACCGAAAAAAATTGGTTTTTTTTTTGCACGAGACGATGAACAAATATTTGTACTCTAAAGATAGGCAACATGCCACATGGCAATGCATGAGAAATATCATTGAACTAACAAAATACTCTACGCTTGCCATGTTACAGTAAAAAGACCTTTTACAGCCATCGATTTTTGTACTTGCTGTACAGGACACATTTGACGCAAAAAATGAAAAATATTTGAGACGAACTTTAGAAACCAGATTAGCTTTAAAGTATTCGTTTCTTATCGAACTAATTAGCCTAGTATTTTCATTTTGGTCGTAAGGGTACAAAAAATTGCTCAGCTTCACATATATTTTTTTCAAAATTACTACGAAAAATATTTTGTCGACTTAATTTACAAGCCTCAAAGAATCTTTCAAAATTTTCTTGTTTATGGCCAAGCTATTTTCCTCTCCTTTTGGGAACACCGGCTTGAATGATTGCTTGGCTCCAAGTATAGTCGCAATTTATTGTGATATGATTGTGGTTGAGTTGCTCGCTTTAATTTTTCAACAATTCAGATTGAAGTCCCCAAAATTTCCTATCGTCCTGTGTTACACCGTTCGTTGGCTGAAAGAGGTCTTTCTACGTTACAATTACATAAAAACCTAATGACTGGTTCAGAGGATAAAAATAAAATTTGACGCATTTAACGTGCATTTAAAAAAGATGACTTTGTAACGGGTTTTTGCGGAAAGAAAATGAGCAAAGGACACAAAGCACTTCCCAGCACATTATTCACTGAAAATTCTCCTTTTTGTAACCAACACAAAATTATTTCATTTAATCAGAAAAAAAAAAAATGCGTAGGCACCGTGAAAAATGTAAATAAGTCGAAAGAGGCGATCTCATCCTCTTAACTCTCAAGTTCGGCGTCAATGCCGAGTCAAACAGAATTCGTGAGGACAATTTTTTTAAAATATTTTTGAGAATTGAAATTAATGTGGTCACATTTCATTCTTCCCGAGAGCTTGGAAGAAAGTTCTCTTTTTTTTTTAAAGCTGTGAAAGTTACCGAGTGAATTGTGAAGGGACGGAGAGTTTCCATCTTGAGAGTAAAAAAACACTTCCTGAATTTGTGACTGTGTTTTCGACTCGACAGTAGTCTAAATAAAACTGAACACCTATGCTTGTTTTGACGAATTCAAGAGAATTGAATTTAAAAAACTAAAGAAAGTTTTTGGTCTACTGTAACTATTTACATAGAAATTTCTCTGAACCTTCTGAACCAGACATTTAAGTTTTTAGGTATTAAATTTGCAAAAAAGACAAGAGAACGAAGGCAAATGCGTTTTCCGTAATGATTTTTCTAAACTGAACCGACGCGTTTTTTTTTTTCACAAATAGATAATCGCATAAATTTGAGCGCAGAAGTTACATAGAGCAGTTATTGTATTAAGCATGCATGGTCCGTGGAAATGCGCCATGTCTATGTGTGGCGGGATCAGCGGCCTTTTTCTGTCAAGGTCGTTCTGTTCAACATGTTTTGCAGCGCATACAAAATTCCAAGAATATGTTCTTCAGTAGGTGGTTGATTTTGATGACATTTGCCAACTTAAGTCTCTTCTGGGCTCTTAAGTCACTGAAAATAGCCAGAGCTGTCTAACAAAGTTCATAATAGTCACAGTCAGTCAGTAGTGTGGTGTATAAGTCGATTATGTTCATTAGTGCGATTGTTGATATTACAATTCAATGTAGTCCACTGTGTCAGTATCGAGGTCCTTGGAGACCTCTCCTTCGAAGGAGGCAGGGCAGTCGAATCACTCGATCTCTGGTAAAATCACGCTCAAAGTAATTTTTTTGTTGGATGAATTGCATGGTGAGTTGCAAACTAGTTGCTCCCGTCTCGTTAGACTTATCGTTTGTAACCCTATGTGAAGTGTAGTAGGATCTTTCGTCTTGTCAATTGTCTATTGTGGCTGTTTTTGTAAACATGCTCGAAATAGAAAGCTTGCCATCTTTTTTGTCATCCTCTTTGTCATCCTCGATGAACTGAATGTCAGCATTATGTCATTGTGAAAGGAGGGTAACGAGTTTTCGTAGCGCGACCAAAGCGTTATCGTTTCTTCGCAAGTTGTAGGTAACTGAAAAACCAGTTCCTTCCGTTAGTAGAACGAAACTTTTGCGCATATTTTTTCCTACGTACTTTTTCGGTTGCCAGTGTTCTCTTGTCCATTGCAAAAGAGGCCAATATAGATTAACGTGTGAATTTTTAAGGTGGCACTGACTGATGTTTTGAACAAGAAAACTAGACAAATTGTCCGTTTAGAAAACCTACGTCCTCAGAATACAACAATCTTGTCGAAAACTGGAACAACAACAACTCTCTTCTATGGCAAAACAGTGCTACAAAATGAGGTAAAAATCTTTGAATCGTTTTGCATGTCCGCCTTTTTATTACAAAAGAACGATCAATGCTCGTTTCAACACTCGGATAATTATTTTGCAAAATATTGTGCGCCCTTTTGTGCCACCTTAAACAATTCACTTCTACAGGTGGCTGCCAACCTTCAAGTTGAACTTTCTGCAGAATTTCTACTAGGTTATAATTTTCTATCACAGTTCGTCCTTACATTCCTTTTAAGCCGATATGAAAGCAGTCTAGTCTCATCAAGTTGTGAAATTTTTAGAGCCACCATTTCTACCACTAAAGTATTATAATATCTTCAAATTTCTTATCTTTGCAGAGCATCTTCTAGATTCTTCGATTCCAGTTTGTCCTTTCCTTGTATTGTTTGTTCCTCTGTCTTCATCATCTCTTCTGTCTTGCTGTATCTAGAACTGAATATGCAAAACAATACTCAGCGCGTTGTCCTTGAAATAAACCATCGTTATTTAGGTGTGGTAAGATGGATATGGCGAGTTTGTAGTGTATTGGAATTTTTAAGATGTAAAAACTCGTTTTCCCATAGGGGCTCGAATTTTGTTTTTATAATAAAGTTATGTGTGAAATGTTCCTGCCACGATTTCTCCGCGCGTTTAAAAGAGTAACTATAATATTTCACGAACGTTACTGCGCTTTACGTGAATTCCACATGTGATCTTATATATTTATCGGCGTTTCAATTTTAAAGAATATCAACGGACTGGGAGTGAATTTTTTCAACACTTTACGCAGTAATAGGTGCATCTAAAGACTAGCTTTCGTTTGCTTTTAGTTAAGAACAAATTACTGATGCAAGAAACATGAAGGCGAACCGAACCGTAGTTAATAGAGGGGACAATTGAGTGAGCACAAAAATCATCCATCAAATATAGTCATTGGACTAAGGGTTATCTCTTGATCTTCTCCTGGTACCATTTGATTGATATTTTACTCGAATACTTACACGTTTCGATATCCTTTGGATCAAAATGCTTCTCACATGTAAATACATTTCCTTTATCGATTTGACTTTGGAAATCTTTATCGATAATTCTTGTTTTGGTCAGCGGATTCAGCTACTCTTTGCGCCATTTTTCATACTCGGCATTTCGCAGCGAGGGCAACTTAAATATGCCGATTCCTTTCGTTCTACGACATGTACCGCAACCAAACACGGCACAGTTGTCGCCAGGCATTGTAATTTCGAGTTTAGATACTTAAATAAACTGTCCCGGTGGACAGAACTACATCATGACGCTTTAGAAACAGATCAAACCACGTACACAAGTCTTCTAGCTCCCCGCCATCTTGAATGTGTGTGCACGGTCACGCTCGCTTGGCTTCGATAAACTCGAACAATAACCTAGCTCTCTGATGTATGCCGGCCTTCATAACCAGTCCCCTCTATTAACTATGACCGAACTAAAAGCGCACATGTTCAGAAACTTTATCTGCCACTCCTTCAGAAAGGGTACGAATATCAAACTTACAATTTTTTAAGAGCAGTACTCACCTTTCGACGTATTCGAGTTTCACTCCACTGAATTCATGCAATCCTAGTACAAACTTCCCACACACGGACACAACCTCGCCCTTCCACGACCTGTTCGGTTTGACAAAACTAACAATTTTTCATGAATATGGAAAGTGAAAACAAACCAACCACTGACGAATACGTCACAGATATGCCACGAGTTTTGTTTGCACGTCTTTATGATAGCGTAGCAGAAGCCCCCTTGGGAAAATTAGTTATTTCACGTGCTACTCAGTTACTGGCCATTGTATTTGAGAAAGTTTGCATCAAAAATGAGGAAGCAGGAAGTCTTAGATCTAATCTAAAAGTTCACCGTAATGAAGACATTTATTAGGCTTTACTTGTGTTTAACGCCAGTATATTTCGAGAGATCGAAAGTAAATCGGAAGTAAAAACTTTGAATGAAAATACTTAACTTTTGAACTTGAACTTGAACTTTATTTTTATTTAGACACGGTAAATCTATCAGATAAAATAATAATATTATTACAATCTATTATTACAGTTACAATCTATTTTAATCTATATAAACATGATCTAAAATTTAAAAGTAAAATAGAAAAAAATAAAGAAATTCTGCTTTACATAGATGCCGTGTGTGTTTTGTCGATTCAGAGGAAGAAATTGCGACAACCATTTCGGAAGGATTGAAGTGATTTTGCTTGCCGCAATTCAGGGGACAAGCTATTCCATATAACCGCACCGTTATAGCTAAAGCTATTTTTCAGGAAATTGGTGCGAGGCAATGGAACAGCTAGTGGTGTACGTATGGCTTTTGTGAACATTTCTTTAACATTGCATGTCATTTTGAATCGAAAATCACATAACCAAGAAACTCTGAGGAAACCAAAACGAAATCAGAAAAAAAATTAATTCGAAACTTAAGCAGAAACACAATGACTAAAAACAAAAACGACTTGTCGAGAACCGGGATAATTCAGAGCTCATTTAAGCTCTCCGGTATAGAACCAGGGACCTTCAGATCTTCAGTCTGACGCTCTCCCAACTGAGCTATCTCGGCTTGCGATAGACCACATTTATTTAGAATTGTTTTTAAAGAATACTCCCACATGAACTATCTAATTAAAAAGGTCCTCTTGGACGACTAGAGTCAGCATTTCACCATTTTGAGATGCATTTCTATGTTTTGGTTTCAAGAGAAAAGCGTAACATACCATCGATGTGAGAAAAATATACATACCGCTATTCTATGGAACCTGTATTTAACGGCACTCCGCCATTCCCCGTGAAATACCGCTTGATATAGGTTTGAAAGTAGATATCAAGTAGTATTGTGAGCGTTAGAAATTAAGGGCGACAAATGACAAGTTCCTTATTACAACCTTAGCTGGGTTTTTGCAGTCAGGTGTTCTATCCATTGACGCTGTGTTGACATTCTCTAACTATGATGCTGATGCAACTGAGCTACTGGAGTTTTTAGGGTGGAAAAATCTTGCACGCCAGCAGGAAATCCATAAAGCCACCATGATGTTTAGATGTCTGCACGGGCTAGCTCCAAGGTATCTATATTCAAAGTTTACGTGGCGTGACTCTGCTTATGACCTCAGGGACTCTGAAAATAAGCTTAATGTTCCACTACCGCGCACTAATTATTACAGAAAAAGCTTTAGCTACAATGGCGCCACATTATGGAACAGTTTACCACGCGATATAAGGAACACAGAGTCTCTGGGGTTATTTAAACGTAAGATCAATGACATTTTTAAAGTCTAACGCACGGCATTCACGGAAAACAGCTTTAGTGTTATAGTATGTAGTTTTAATTTTAAATATCTTAGCGTATGTGATATGTATTTTTATAGGCTGATGAATTGATCGTGTCTAAATAAAAGATTACAATACAATACGCTACCAAGAACTCGTCAAGGAGGTTAGCTTTCATGCTTGGTTAACTTATGCAAAAACACAAAAATTTAAAAAAAGGAAATGCCAAGACCCGGGATATATCAGAACTTAGTTATGCTCTCCGATATTAAACCAGGGACCTTCAGATCTTCAGTCTGACGCTCTCCCAACTGAGCTATCTCGGCAAGTAATGAGCAAGAGAGTCGATTCTTACAATGGCTTTGTGAGCGTTAGAAGGAAAGGGTAAAAAACGACAAGTTCCCACCCATGGATTCCAGCCCGAACTGGTTTGATCAGGTGTTCTATGTACTGAGTAGCAGGGAACTCTTCTATCAGGTGAGTTATCTTGCTAAGTTCGTAAGTGACAGTGTCCTACCTATAGAGGTGGGACCCTTGCTTGAGAATATCATATCAACGGCCAAGACCTAGAATACCCTTCCCTCTTTTCAGTTTTTCATCTTTATTGAAGTATGAGATGTAATCTAGAAGTTCGTCAGTGCAAAGGAATTTTTAAATAGATCTGCTTGTCTGTAATACTTTTAAGTACTTTTGAAGAAGTAAAAAGTGTCATGTCAAAATACTTAATTTGTGGACCTACTGTATCAAGAACCTTTTGAACATTTCTTTCACTTTGCATCCCATTTTGAATTGACAATCACACAGTATAGAAACTCTGAAAAGTTAAAAGACTTCAGAAAAAAATTTAAACGAAACTAAAACAAAAACACAAATCAAATTTTATAAAAAAGGCGACTGCCGAGACCCGG